>NC_079213.1:85741802-85956076 GCF_029633865.1 Lampris incognitus | reverse complement strand
TTGTTTGGACAGAAATAGCAAGAATAGAACTGTTTTCCTTTTATCATCATCCTTTTAGCCTCACCTCCTAACATCCTACTCTGTCATCTCCTCTCTTGTTTTCCTCCTTTTTATTTTCCTCAGTCCCACTTTGACCCTCAAAAATCCTCCACTCTTTTCCCCCTCTCTCGCTCTCTCTCTCCCTCTCTGTTTGCCTGAACTCTCTCTTTCCCTGTTCTCTCTCTCCTCTCTCTCCTTCTCTCCCTTTCTCCTTGTTTCCCTGTACTCACTCTCTCTCTCCTCTCTCTTTTCCCTGTACTCTCCCTCCCTTCCCTCCCTCTCTTCTCTCTCTCTGTCTCTCTCTGTTTCCCTGTACACTCTCTCACTCTCAATGTCTCTCTCTCTCGCCCTCTCTCTCTCTCGCTCCCTCTCTCTCCCTGTACTGTCTTTCGCCAGGTAGTGGTAGCGTGTTATTAGTAAGGCAGCCAATGTGCCCGTTGGTGTGTGTTTGTGAGAGATAAGCACAGGTAGCGAGTTACATAAGCTTGCGTTGATTACTGTTGGGGTGAGCGAGTGGGAGAGAGAATGAGATGAAGAAAAGAAAAGCGAGAGGGAAAGAGAGGGGGGACAGAGAGAGGACAAGGGAGTAGAGGAGAGAGATTTAGAAAGAGTGACTGCTGTACCTTAGTTAGTACATTGTGTTCCTCTGCTGCTGTATGGCTTGTGGGTTGATGAGTAGCCGGGGCTTCCGGGGCTGTCTGAAAGGACAGTCATTAGGTTAGACTCCATAGACTGCCAGCTTATAGGTTTGCCTTTGTATGCAATGTTGAAAAAGGAGGGGAAAAAAATCAACCCAGCTCACCATGTTTATACGGCATTACAAAGCGGTCATAAAAAAAACTGTGTGCCTGATATTGACTTTATTGTTAGTAATCGGTTGAGGAAACGAGAGAAACTGAACAAACATATCCTGGAAAAGAAATCGAATCAGAGACACTGACGTGACCAATACCACGCTTCTCTGTCCTCCAGTTGTAATATGCAGATTACACAGATGGTATTCATTTACAAAACATGCGGGGGGAAAAAAACTATTTTCATTGTGGTAATGGAAAGGACAAGGCAGAAATGTGTGTTAGACCAGATTCCATCAGTGTCAAACAACCAACATAAGAAACTCCTGTCAAATTCGAGTGCATTCACTACTGATGGATTTAGCTGGTTGAGGTCAGAGAACAAGACAGCTGTACATGCAATATTTCCGTTTTTTATTTTTAATAAATTTGCAAAAATTTCTACAAAACCTTTTTCTCTTTGTCATTATGGGGTATTGTATGTAGATTGATGAGAAAAAAAAGGAATTTAATCCAATATGGAATAAGGCTGTAACATAACAAAATGTGGGAAAGTGAAGGGGTGTGAACACTTTCCGGATGCACTGTATACTCACACAACACATTGCAGCCACTGCATCACAATATCACAATTAGTCATGGGCGATCACAAATGGTCATAGACATCGCTTCCTCTCTCTTCATACTTCATTCTTAATGGCACCTCTTCAAGTCACCACTTAAGTATGCGTGTGTGTTGGTGTGCATGTGTGTGTGCACACACTGCCCTCATCTGTATGCCAAGCATTTGTCTAGAGGTCCTCCAGCCAGTAACAGCTTAAGAGCAGCTCAAGGCCAGACAACTGAGAGGATTAGAGGACAACTCCTCTCCTCTCCTCTCCTCTCCTCACCTCTCCTCTCCTTGCCTCTCCTCCCCCCCCCTCCTCTCCTCTCCTCTCCTCTCTTTGCCTTTCCTCCCCTCTCCTCCCCTCTCCTCTCCTCTCCTCTCCTCTCCGGTCAGATCAGATCCCTTGTTTTCTCCTTTCTCTCTTCCCTCACATCAGTTCCTTGGTATTCTGGGGTTTTTTTTCTCCATTTCTTTCACCTCTACTCTCTTCTCCTGTCCTCTGGTATCCTTTGTTCCCCCCACTCGGGATTCCTTTTCATGTCTCCCTTCTTCGCTCCAATCCCCACATTTGCTGACTGGTGATGGCGCGCTCCACATACACCACCAGGGAGGGCTTTAACTAAAGATATGATTTTACATTGCTAAGTTGACTTTTTCACATGGTGAAAAGCATGCAGTGATACATCACAGTCAAACATGCTAACCATACACATTGTAACTCTGTAATAGCGTGAGATATGCCTAACCATACACATTGTAACTATGTAATAGCGTGAGATATGCCTAACCATACACATTGTAACTATGTAATAGCGTGAGATATGCCTCTCTGTGTGTGCCTGTAACTGAAACTTACAGGTTAGAGACATGGGCGTGTGACCAAAACACTGCCAGCTTCACTGCCCTGAACAAATCTGTGAGGAGGAATTGAACAAGTAAAGCGCTCCCTTTACTTCCTTAATTTAAGCAAGGCTTTTTAACCTCAGGCGCTCCATTGGCATCCTGCATTGAAAGACTTTGCTTGTACTTGGTAGTTTCTTGACATAAGGAACTAAATGAATGAAAGCAGAGCATTCATTAAAAATAGATGTATGTGCTCAGTCGATCTTCCCTAGGCATTTCTTTTATTGTTTTTTGTTTTTTTAACACATTTCATGTACAATCCCAGTTTTTGTCCAGAGACCAAAGAACAGCCCTGACTCCCATGTTAGCCATGCATAGCACATGCACAACACATGCATAGCCATGCATAACACATGCCTAGCACATGCTTGCACATGCATAGCACATGCAACAGGAAGAAACCTTGCAGTGTGAAAAACCTAGTTGTTGCTCTTGTCCCTGTGTATATTCCATCCAAATTGTTATTCCTGTGCCTTTGACAAGCTAATTAAAATGTACAGGTACAGGGCTGGCAGGAGAAGAGGTAAGGGAGGGGAACTCGTGAAAGGCTGTCAGTGGCAAGTGAGACATAAAGGCAAAATGAGAATAGAACTGAATATTTTAGGTTGGAGCATAGTGAATGAGATTATCCAACAGACGTTGGGGAGATGTAATGAGAATGTTTGTTTAAGTAAAAGGTTTGTGGTCGCTGTTCTGTATACATTCCGGGTAACATGTGCAATGTTTTCATTTGTGAATATGGTATAGTGGAAAACAGGCTTTTGCATATTTCTCCTATATTTAAACAAATGTTTCCTATTTGTTCTGTGTTTAAAAGTATTATATTTCTCCCCGTATTTCTCAGCTTCCTTTTTCTACTTTTTATGTCCTTTTACATCCTGTTATGTCTCAAATAAGTAGCCCACCAAGCCAAATTCCTCGTATATGTTCCTATAGCATATTCTTATACGCAGACTTTCGGAGCTAATAAAAGCTGATTCTGACTCTAATTTTGAAGACAGTGAGACATGGTTTTTACATTTGGACCAAGCTGCAAAATCATATCTTCTCGCCCTGATTGTATCTCACTGTGAGTTGATATGTACTCCCAGCCCCTAAATACGTATGAAAGAAAATGTTGCCATTATCGATTTCAAGTTACAGTAACCTTCAACATTTCACTTTAGCCTGAAAAGTGCAAAATCTTGTTTAACATCTGTACCAAGAAGAGAAGGGGTGGAAAAGGTGTGGTGTGTGTGTGTGGGGGGGGGGGCTTCTCTAAGCAAGAATTCAGGAAATTCTAAGCCCTAAGACAGGTCAACAACAAGTTGTAAATGAGAGAGAGAGAGACAGAGAGAGAGAACCAGAGGCAGAGAGGATGTGTAAAAGATTTTCTAAGCATGAGTAACACACTGCACACAAACGCTGAAGCTCAAAATTCCCTCCATCTCATCCTCTCCCTGAAATTCACTTACACACACAAACGCACACACATGCCAGTGCATATATGCATACACACATACACACACACACACACACAAACACACACACACACAATATTATGTAAATAGTCTCTTCAGCAGAGTGCTGCTGTCACTGAGTGAGCATCCTCTGAGCCATCGAGGCAGCCTCATTAAAACACAGCATAGCATCCATTAATAGATACTAGCTTGTGTGTGCATACACACACACACACACACACACACACACACACACACACACACACATAGACAGCATTCACAGACACCAACAAAGGACCTACTGGGGTGTGCGTCTCTCTAAATGCTCCTCACAGGTCACAGTCAAAAACTATCTCCTAGGAAACAACTGGAATGTCATTGGGAACAATGCAGGGTGAGGGAGTCTGCTTTAGAGTGGCTGAAGCCAGAGAGCAGGAACATGTGGCTGGAGAGGAAGAACTGGTCAAATGCCAAACACAGCCATATAGACAGCATACCACTAGTGTGTGTGTGTGTGTATGTGTGTGTGTGTGTGTGTGTTTGTCTCTATCTTTCTCTCTCTCTCTCTCTCCCTCTCTCTCTGTACTGTCTTCCAGTGTGAATGTCTGAAGTGGTATGACTCTATACACTGTAAGATAAGGTTTAGGTTTTTTTCCACATTTCCAAACCATGTGAAATAAAAGTGGGCCTGGTCGTGTTTGTGATCTGCTGGCCCCACAGGTGGCTCGCGGGGTGTGGGCTTCATCCGCTTTGATAAGAGGATAGAGGCAGAAGAGGCCATCAAGGGCTTGAATGGACAGAAGCCGTCTGGTGCAGCTGAGCCCATTACAGTCAAGTTCGCCAACAATCCCAGCCAGAAGACAAGCCAAGCCCTTCTGTCACAGCTGTACCAGTCCCCCAACCGCCGGTACCCAGGCCCCCTCCACCACCAGGCCCAGAGGTTCAGGTGAGTAGCTGGGACTGGGATGGCGAGCCACAGGTGAGGAGGTGTTTGACAGACGGGTGGGACAGAGGCGGGGCCTGAAGATGAGGTAGTCATAGTGTGGGCTATTTTCGTCTGGGTGAAAATACTGTGGAAGTTGTGGCTTATGCAGGATTTCCCACATTTGGGCCGTGGACTGAAACTGGATTCCTTTGACGTAAAACTGTGGTTCCCATTACACTTCCCAAAGAAACTAAAATTACTTGAGTAATCTCTGAGCATTTACTTTTAATGACAAGGACTGCCTTTAAAGACTGCTTGACATGCAGCTAGCTAGTGGCTGCCCTCCCAGGTAAATAATGAATTGTATTTGTCTTACTGGTCTGCCCTCGATATTAACAGAATTAAAAACTGTATTAAACTTACTATCTTACCCTAATCTGTAGGACAATAAGGAACAATTGTTTTTCTGTGTTGAAAAGAGTTAAGTTTCAGAAAAGTTCAGTCCCCTGTCCATAAGGTTGGGAATCGTTATAATGTACGGTGGGTGGGAAGAATATAGCGTAAGGACAGGCTGCCATAAAAAGTGTGTGTACTTTGGGTTGTGGTCCATGCAGCACTGGATTTTATGGCCCAATTTCTAATGACTTCTAGACATCTGGAGATCACTGAAAGTTTCATCCGAGTAGGGATGGGTACCGAAACCCGGTAAGAAATGAGCACCGGTGCTAAATTATTAAAGACTGTAGTATTGATAAGCTCTGACGTTAACGGTTCTGCTATTGGTATTGGAGAACTTAAGAAAATAAATGTCCAATTTATTTAGGCTAAATGAACGTTATCTTGCTCCTTTTATCTCACCAACTCCATTTCTAATTTGCAATAAGATTAAGACATTCGTCTATGATGCATTTTCGCTATCCCCAATCCAGAAGAGAGATCTCTCTCAGAGCCTGTCGTATGTGTGAGCTGAGGGGTGAGGCCAGCTCTCTCTACCTCTCTCTCTCTCTCAGTTGCACACACACACACACACACACACACACACACACACACACACACACACACACACACACACACACACACACAGAGCCTGCTCTTAGTGACAATGGCGGAGAGAGAACTAAACAGTCAAAAGTCTGGTTATACTTCACTAGAGTCAATGCTGACAATGCTCGTTGCCACAAGTGCAACAAGTCTTTTGCATGTAAGGGTGGAAACACAAGCAATCTTTCAAAACATCTAGTGAAAGCGCATCAAATACAGGAGGGGAAATGCCGTTTTTGACGGCCTAGCTCGTAGTTCATCTCTCGCTGCCCCATCCACCTCAGGTATGTAATGTATGCTAGCAGTCTAGAGCCCACACGGAGTTAACTAAATTATACAAACATGGCTAATGATTAAATGTAATGCTCTCTGGGTGTCCGGGTAGCGTAGCGGTCTATTACATTGCCTACGAAAACAGGGATCGCTGTTTGAATCCCTGTGTTACCTCTGGCTTGGTCGGGCATCCCTACAGACACAATTGGCTGTGGCTGTGTCTGCGGGTGGGAAGCCGGATGTGGGTATGTGTCCTCGTCGCTGCACTAGCACCTCTGGTCGGTTGGGGTGCCTGTTCGGGGGGAGGGGGAACTAGGGGGAATAGGGTGATCCTCCCACGCATTACGTCTCCCTGGCAAAACTCCTCACTGGCAGGTGAAAAGAAGCGGCTGGCGACTCCACATGTATCGGAGGAGGCATGTGGTGGTCTGCAGCCCTCCCCGGATTGGCAGAGGGGGTGGAGCATCGACCGGGACAGCTTGGAAGAGTGGGGTAATTGGCCAGGTACAATTGGAGAGAAAAAAGGGGGGGGGGGAATCCAGTTTTCGACGGCCTAGCTCGTGGTTCATCTCTTGCTGCCCCATCCAACTCAGGTATGTTATGTATGCTAGCAGTCTAGTGTACGGAGTTAACTAAATTATACAAACATGGTTAGTGATTAAAAGTAACGCTCTGTCCAGACATGAGAAAATAAAGCAATGTTAATTCTGTTCTTAATTTGTTTCTCTTAAAAAATAACAAAAAGAACCAATAAGAGTACCATTAAAGTCCCGGATCGATAAGCAGTATGGGTAAGAGTAGTAGTACCATTAAAATCTTAGTGATACCCATCCGTACATCTGATCTAAAGCAGCAATAGGGGCCTAGACATAAAAATTGATGTGAATGTGATTTGTGGTTGTTTCATGATCAATGTTTTACATTCCGTTCAAACAATCCCTGCCATAGAATACAGTGCAGCACTTCCTATTTCTTTGGTATCCAGAAACAACAAACAGGATTAGAGATGTCAAGGGGGTTTTATTGTCTAATTGAAACCCCTGTAATGTGGCTCATCAGTCGTAAACATGATAGCTATTACTGTCGGTCCATTTGAATATGAGTTGCATTCAATTGAGGAAGCAATTATGTTTCAAACACCTGGCCTGATTTGTAAAACATTTGCACCAAATGCAGTTTACAAATTGTTCAGACAGGAGATGGGGCGCCTACACAAAGGAAGTCTTAGTCAAGCCAATAGATCTGCATCAACAATGCGAAGCAGCTTCTCCCCTTCAAACAATCCCTTTCACGCAGGGCGTTGACTCCCCTGTTTTAAACAAGAGGTGTAAGCTCTCCGCTTGGTGCAGATGTTGGTAAATCAGGTCCTGTGAATGTCATCAGAAATCAGAAGAGACTGTGGGGTTCTGTCGTTCACGACTACGTACTTCCCTTCATCTCATCTCCCTGCCATCATACCCATACTGTCCAGAGGGCTCACTCTCATGTCTGTAAAAAACCTACTCCATTACAGAAGTCAGGAGACTTTTTTTGGGAGGAAATAACAAAACAGGTGCACTTGATTTAGCTTGTCTTATTCCTGTTCTATAAAAGCCCCAAACCCAAATTTATTTAGCAATGTAAATTCTAATCATACTCATGAAGACTTTGGCTCATGCAGGAAAAATCAACACTTTGCAACTTTGAAGGATCGTTGTAACTCCAAATCCAAGTCTGTCTTGTTTCAGTGCTTATAAGCTTTACCAGTTCAACTGTTCACATAGCAGACTCTAAATGCATGTGCTGACAAATACCATGTCAGTCTTAGTATTCAAACCGTGAGAATGTCTTGAATTTGTATTGGTATAGCTTTTTACCCAGGTTACCTAAATACCACACTAATCCATCACTTTACATATCTGACATTATATATATATATATATATATATATATATATATATATATATACATATACATACATACACACACACACACACACACACCTATGGACATTTCTTTCTGTGACTCACTCACAAACAATCCTTCCCAGTTCTGCTTTTTCTACTTTCCACGATGCCAGGAGAGTGTTTAAACTTACTTCCTTTATTTTCATGCTTTCTCCCATGAACAAAACAACAGTCAGGGCAGGGTCAGCTGTTGCCCCAATCTGAGCCAACTAGAATATATATCACATCGTGAGGCTGTCTATGCGCGTACCCCCCCCCCCCACACACACACAGCACTAAGCCAGTCATGCTGTTTACTCCCCCATCAAAGTCAGGGCTCGGAAGATATTTCTCGTCTGCAGCGTCCTCCCCGGTGTGACACCTGAGCGATGTAGCGGGGCTGTGTGTCTGTGATACGCCAAGCCAATTTACAGGCTCCACAGGAATCCTGTCGCTCCTCATCACAACCCACAACCATAGGACCTTCCTTCAGCCCTGCATACACACACACACACACACACACACACACACACACACACACACACACGTTTCTACAGATGGGCTCAATGTGTACATTGTTTTTAACTAAAGCGTTTGGCGGCGATGCCACAAAAAGCCCGTCCTCTGGTGTTCTGAGGCAAAGTAATGCTCGTTCCCACCTCCTGTATTTACTCCTGGAGGAGAGGGAATAATGCTTAAAGGCTGGGATTAACTAGGGATGAAGTATCTCCTCCTCTGGATTATGATAGTTAATTAGAACTAAAATTTACTTTAAAACTAGTTGTGAAAAATTGTAGCCAAAAATTAAATAAAAACTGTAATCAAATAAAAAAGAGGTGGGAAAAAAACAAACCAAACTAGAAGTGCCTCTTAACCCATTTGAAGAAAGTCAGTAATTAAATGTGAAGGATCCTCAACCCTTTTGGTATTGGTAGGGTTGCTACACTGAAGGACGAGGCCAGCTGCAATTTCCAAAACAGCAGTTAGAATACATAACAGCTAAAACTGAAAGTTTGTTTGTTTTGTTTATTTCGAATGTTTAAATTTTTTTCTAAAATGTATAATAAAAGAAAACAAACGAGAAAAAAAATCAAAACAAGCAAGCAATATCATCATCAAACATTTGTTTTAAATCTCGGCAGTTCAAAAAGGAGTAGGCAGAAGTTAAAAAAAATCCAAAAAGTTCATAAAAATATGAACACAAACCAACCAAATGTCATCAGAAAGTAAACTGAGAGGAGTGAAATGTAGATCAGAATGAAAAGGCTTCACCACTGGACCATATAACATGTACTACCACAATAAAAGTGAAGTTCAGAAATATACACATCAGGGGCGTCCGGGTGGCGTAGCAGTCTATTTATTCCATTACCTACCAACACGGGGATCGCCAGTTCGAATCCCGGGTTACCCACGGCTTGGCCGGGCGTCCCTACAGACACAACTGGCCGTGTCTGCGGGTGGGAAGCCTGATGTGGGTATGTGTCCTGGTCGCTGCACTAGTGTCTCCTCTGGTTGGTCGGTGCGCCTGTTCAGGGGGCAGGGGGAACTGGAGGGAATAGCGTGATCCTCCCACGTGCTACGTCCCCTGGGCGAAACTCCTCACTGTCAGGTGAAAAGAAGTGGCTGGCGACTCCATATGTATCAGAGGAGGCATGTGGTGGTCTGCAGCTCTCCCTGGATCGGCAAAAGGGGTGGAGCAGCGACCAGGACGGCTCGGAAGAGTGGGGTAATTGGCTGGGTACAATTGGGGAGAAAAAGGGGGGGAGGGGGTTAAAAAAAAAAGAAACATACACATCAGAACATGATTTCATTCACAGATTTTAAATCTGAAGTGTCCTATCTACGTCCTCCAGGGCCTGTAGCATGTCTATGTGATGAGGTACTGTGCTCCTGTCTGGCCCTTCTCTCACACAGTAAACATCATTTAGTCAAGCACAATACACCAAGCCCTGGATCTCAGCTTGCTTCCCAGCCTCTGTTCTTAGCTAATGGCACTAATTAGCAATATTACTAATTAGCAATAATAGCCTTATTATATCTAGGGCAGGAGCCAATTTTAATTCTACAGATTTTTGTTGCAAAAAGACAAAAACCTGTGCTCTCCCATTAACAGGCATTTAGAGACAGAACAAAAGCCCTATTGTTTATGTCAAGCTTGGAGAGGCTGTGTGTGTGTGTGTGTGTGTGTGTGTGTGTGTGTGTGTGTGTGTGTGTGTGTGTGTGTGTGTGTGTGTGTGTGTGTGTGTGTGTGTGTGAATTCGCATGCATGTGTGCGTGTGAACGTGCGTGTGTGTGTGTATGTGTGTGGTGCAGGTTATTGTGTATTGGCCCAGCGGTTTGCGGACCAGCAGATGTCTGTTTGCTCCCTAGGCCTCCTGCGCCTGTCCTCTGAGCCTCCTCTCCAATTGACTCATTTACCCACAAAGCAGCCTGCTCCTTCCCCTCTCTCATAATGGGCTAATTAGAGCCATAATGAGTCAGTATGTCCTTTTCCCCCACTTTTTGCTTTGTTTCATGAGCAATCTTTGTGTTGTGTTTATTACACCTGTGTGTGTATATAATAACTGTTGGCATCCAGCAAACAAATAATGTAAGCCCGGCTGAAAACCAGCTCCTCAGTGCTCGACGTTATTAGTTTCTGGGTGAAACTGAGTTTTGCCTTTGTGGTGTATTGATGGTGTGTTTTTGTAAAAGCAATAAAATTGATTAAGACTATTCGGAAATAAAAATTACTAAATGTATCATCAGCCAAGGCTGTCAAATGTAAGCCAGTGCTAAAAAAGTCCTAAATGATATTTTGGTGAAGCATATGTCCAACAAACAAAAATGCCTATAAAATGCAAAGTATCTCAATAAGGTGAAAAGATTGATAGGGTTAAGTCTTCCAGCTATAAATGTAAAATTACATGAGAAGCTGTGTTTTCCAAAATCCCCATTATTTCATTTCCCTTTCAAGTGCAAGCGAATAACCTCAATAAATGTGTTCTTAATTATGCTACAATAAAGCTAAACTGTCTGTTTTTAGTAATTGAAAAAATAACACACTTTCATTGCATCATGGGGGATTTAAATACTTTGGTTGCAATATGCAGTTTTATAGAGGGAGACTAAAAAGATCCAAACATACTGGTTAAAAGACAGAATAAAAAAACAGACCACCGCACATCCCGGCCGCCGTCAGAGAGTTTGTGGTGTTTTGCACTGTGAGCTGCGGTTGCTCAGTAAGCTGTGGCCCCGGTCCATCAGGTCACAGGAGTTAATAAGTCTGATACTGACCAGAGCCCAGTCACACCAGAAGGTCATCCAGTCACAAGACCTAAGAGTTCACACAGCACAGCAGTTTAGCCCACACACATACACACACACACACATGTGCAAACACAAAGACACACACACACACTCACAGGCACACACTGACTCACTATATTCAGCTCATACATGTGTACGAAAACATGCACAAATACTTGCACATAAACTCCGTCTCTCATTCACATGTACAGATATGCACACATGCATAACGCACAGATGCAGGCACAAAGACACTCTCTTACACACACACACACACACACACACACACACACACACACATATACACAGAGTCATATTGTTTTTTTGTTTTGTTTTTTAACCCAGCATGCAAACCACACACAATGACACATAGAAACATATGTAGCCGCAGGCAGACATACACACTCACACTTACACAAGCACGCACACAAACACACAGACACAAGCTGTCTGCAGTCTCTCCTGACCAGCTGTGATGGCTGTAGCTCAGGGGCAGAAATTATTATGGAACTAGGACGTTTCCCAAATACTAATCCTTTTCATTGTACCGACAACCAACTGTCTAACACCCAGTCATTCCACCTGACCTGTTAGCACTTAACCAGTTGACCCGGGCCGCTAAGACAGACGTTCCCAATTTCATGGCCAGTTTGGTGTTCAGTTGTGTTTTTGTTGGTCCACATCCCAGAGAGCACACAACTCATCATCCTCTCTCTTGCTCACCATAATTCAAATGCCAAACCATTACACTGACAGAACTCTCCAACACTTCCTGTCATCTCAGTTGCAATCTCAACGTTTCTTATTGTTTCTTTTAAACAACATTAATTGACGATTGCAGTCATTTGAGAGAGCCCTAAATGTTCTTTTACCTCCATCCTCCAAATGACAATCTTTTGAAAAGCATGAATTGAAGGGATGCCTACATGCATTTTTCTCTGCATGTAAAAAACAATGGCAATAATTTGCCATTGCTTAGCACTGTGGCTAGCCTTGCATTCTAGGTATAGTCAAGTGCCATGCCATGCTATAGCACAATGACAGTTAGTGCTGTGACTGTAATACTGAGCTTTAGCCAGTTCATAACTGGAGCACTGCATCTTACAGTAGCCTAAAGTCATCTGATGATGACGGTTTTCTTTAACATACAGTAACAGTCTGGCGTTAACTAGCATTGCTACGTTCCAGTATGTTTGGCCTGTGGTACAGCGCAGTGGCTAACCTAGCAGTTGACTACTGCGTGAAGGGTACTGTAGATTTGAGAACTGATGACAGCGAAAAGTATCACCTGGTGGGGCTCCTCAGTGTAATGGGCCATCTATGGATGGGTTTGTTTGTTTCTTGAGTGAGTAAGACCATGCAGTTCCTACAGGGGCCTAGCATTAGTTCCATTGAGTGAGTCGACCATCTGCCCACCATTAACCCCAGAACCCTCCTTCTCTTTGCAGGCTGGACAATTTGCTTAATATGGCCTATGGCGTAAAGAGGTAATTAAAAACTTCAACCAATGCCAGATGTCCATGTTGACTCAATGATTTTTCAACATATCTTTTTTTCTATATTTTTCCTTCCGTTTTAAGTTTTCCCGTTTTTTGAAGTCACTTTGCATTTTACAATTAATTCAAGGCTGACTGCTTATTTTGGTTCCTTGATTTTTTTTAATTTTTTTTTTTGAAAACTTAACAAACACCATAAGGTGTTAAAAAAAACAGAGAACAATGAGTTTTTATTTTCAGTGGAGATGAATTTGCTTTGTGTTGATCGTGGCGAGTGCTGATAGTGTTTGGGTTGTGTTGGACTGTTTCTGTGTATTGAATGGTATTTGTTGTGAACTGTACTGCTCTTGATTTCTAGGTGTGATCCCCCCCCCCCCCCTATTGGATTCAGGTTCTCCTGTCCTACCTCTACAGCCTCTGTAGCGTTATCTTAATTTGGGAACAGTCCTTAATTAAGAGCAAGGTTTGAATCAGTCTCCCACTGATTCATAAAGCTTTCCTAATCTGTTATATACGTTATATACACTATTCCATACAACTACTATAAACATCTATCATTAAATGTAGCATAGCTTGGTTTGATGAGCTCAAAATTATTTTGTATGATCACGAGAATTTGTATTCCTTGAAAAAGAAGATCAAATGCTATAACTTGTTTTGATTATGCTAATTTTGAGCAGTAAGTGGTTTGAGAGGACAAGAGGCTGGATGAACCTGGATCCCTGCTGGAAACAGGAATTGCTGTTTCACTGCAGATAGCCTAAACTTTTCTCAGCACCCCTCCGCCATGGTTTTCCTTTCACCATCTTTCATTTTGCTTTCCTGCTACCATACGTGTTACATAACCCTGAATGGCAGCCTCTGTGATGATAGATGTTTCTTGTGCACACTGTGGCATCTTGCATGTTGCAGGCACAAGAAGGGAAGTTTAGGCTGAGAGAAAGGCTCCTCCAAAAGTGATGATCAGCAGTTTTGTTAGAGCCAGGGATTTGGATTCTGCTTACAGCATGGCGTTGAGGATGATGCATCGTGGATTTTATAGTTTTAACCCTCATCACCTTCTTCAGTGTCCAGTTGAATACAAACTACAGTGTAACTACACCCAAATGACTACGGAGTAGCAGCTATCCTCTTCGTCTTTACATAATCACTTTCTGAAGAAGGAATGTTTGTGTATGTGATACAGTCCTGCTGAATGTAGACGATGCCAAAAACAAAATACAATGATTCAAGGGTGTCAATTAGGAGGCATAGCTGGATAAGGAGAAAGATATTGAGGTAGAAATGGTCGGCTATAGAAAGGATAGAATAGCTGGTCAGCGACACTGTTGCTATGCAACCCCTGGTCTCTCCTGTAACATTGGCTTGTGCTTGGTCCCACTCTGATGGATTCACTCACATGCATGTGCACACTCACACATACTTAAAGATACACACACACACACACACACACACACACACACACACACACACACACACACACACACACAGGTACATTTACCATCATGCCCACTGTGGTTCTGTTAGTCAGGCTCTAGCTCTCAACCTAACACTCACTCCAGCTTTTGCATGCAAATAACCATCAGGTTGTTGTAGAGCCCAGCAGGAGGGGTCTGGACACAGCTGAGCATGCTAGACGAGGCCTTGAGGCCACCAGACTTGTTAAGATTCCACCTGCTACATGCTGGAGAAAATACTAAATCAACAGGACAGAGAAGTCATGTCAAGATTTAAGAGAAGTAATTGCATTTGTAGCTGAGAAAGATGATGCACTGACAAAAGAAAAACAAAATAAGTATACTTTAAAGATATGAAATATGATAATAATCATATCCCATGCCGCTACTCGGGGTATTTCAGCGAGTCTAAGGGCGTTTTCATATTAGGTACGATTGCTTCATACCATGCTCCACCTCTCCTCACCCCTGCTGCTCAGCTTTCACATTAGTAATGTTCCGTACCCGAGTACACTTGCGTAACTACACACTCAAATACAGTAGGTGCCAGTTTGCACGTAGCTGGTTTGTAATCCGCCAATAAACACAAAGAGGAAGAGAATACTTTAGTCTGTTTTTTTTTCCCCCACATTTTTTTTACCCAGAAATGAGACACTTTAGCTGGGGAAAGATGAAGACACTTACGCCATGGAACTTTAAGCCATTTTTTCTACATTTTTACCCAGAAATGAGACTTTTCTTATGCCGTCACATAGCAGTCCACTTCCGTGTACGGTCGTTTTCACACCTGATGCAAACCGTACCCATGTGCACATGAACCGTACTCAAGACCACCTTTTCCAAGGTGATCTGTGCCCAGATACGGCACACAGTGTTCACACAAATCAAACGAACCGGACTTTGGGGTCAAGTGTACTTGGATCCAGGCCCGGGTCCCTGATGTGAAAGCCTCCTAAGTCAAATGAGTGCAGGGAGACCTTGCAGCCAATGAGTCAACGACCCTGAGCACTCACAATTGGCATCCACACCAGCCACACTGGCAAGAAGCATACACTGCAGGACCAAAGTCATGCAGGAAGGTCGTAGTGATTTCTGACCATATATAGCAGCTAGAGAGAGAGAAAGAGAGAGCAAGAGAGAGAGACGGGTGGGGGCCCAGAGAGGCGAGCAGTGCTATCGATCAGTGCCATGGGCCCTGGAATAGAACAGAACAGAACAGCCTGCAGACTGCCAGAGGAGTGGGTGGAATACACTTTGTTCCTTCATGCCACTGGGCTCTAAAGTGCTTCCATTTTCCATTAAGCACCCCACCCCACCCCTCCCTCTGAGACAGCTGCAGCAAAGCAAAAATCTCAATTAAAGCACACCTAATAATGCCTATAGTCGTTCCTGCAGAGAGGAGGGGTTGAGAAGAAATGAACCTTTTTATCTCATTTACCTTTTATTTAAAAGTGGGTGTAGTTTTTTTCCTCCTCTCCCTTTCCTTTAAGCGGAAAGGCAATTAAGTGAAGTCAACTGTGGATTCAAATCTCTTGCATCACAGGAAAAAGGAGAAGATTATGAGGCGAAGGAGAACAGATTTAGCAGGCTGCGTGCATGGCCTTTGATGAATTTCTAGAAATGGTTTAATTCAGCGACTTCCTGCAATTTAGCTCCCAAAGGAGCCACTCAAGGAGGCAGGGAGAAGAGCTTCCTCTGCATCTCCCTTCACCAGAAATACATCCCAGCATGCAACACTGCAGTCACTCCTGAGTGGAGGCCTTTCACGCTGAAAGGAGGAACACAGAAAGGATTTAGTGTGGCTACGCTGGCGCACATACAAACTCTTCATTGAAACATAGACACTCACACACACACACACACACACACACACACACACACACACACACACACACACACACACACACACACACACAGATATCCAATAGCACCCATTCTGACTCATTTTAATTATGAGCTTTTTAGCGAAGCAAGAATCATCTTGGTTTGGTTGGTAAATTTAGGTCATTAGCAAAATGAGTGATGTTTGCAGCTTGGAGGAGCCAGTCATGGCGTGTGACTGTAGACTGTGGACTGTCAGTAGACTGTACAGTTACTTGGAGGTGAGCACAAGGTCAAGGTGTGAGATACTATAGAGGGAGGTTTTAGTGTCAGTATGAATCGATCTCTGAAGTCAAGGCCAGGTGGAGATTTTATGATTAGGTTTATGTCCATTTTATGTACAACAGACATTGAGCTGCTCTTAACCTTATGCCTTAACCATTTCAACTGAAACTTGCTCCTATCTCTCTCCCTCTCTCTCCGTCTCTCTGTCTCCTCCTAGGTTTTCTCCCATCACCATTGACAGCATGACCAGCCTGGTTGGTATGAACATCCCCGGACACACGGGCACCGGTTGGTGCATCTTCGTGTACAACCTGTCCCCCGACTCAGATGAGAGCGTGCTCTGGCAGCTGTTCGGGCCATTCGGTGCTGTCAACAACGTGAAGGTGATCCGCGACTTCAACACCAACAAGTGCAAAGGCTTTGGCTTTGTCACCATGACGAATTACGACGAGGCGGCCATGGCCATCGCCAGTCTCAACGGCTACAGGTTGGGTGACCGCGTCTTGCAAGTCTCCTTCAAGACCAACAAGACACACAAGTCCTGAACTTGAACCGGTACGAATTCCAGTTGCCCCCAACTTTGCCCACTCCGAATCCCCCTCCCCCCAGCCTCCTGCCCACCCTCCCACCCATCCCCCTACCTCTACCTCCTGCCCCCCTTCCCCTGCCCCACACTTTGTCCCTCGCCTCTTTTTTTGTCACAATCCACCACTACCACCGTACTACAGCCATCCAACACAGCAAACTCAACTCCAACCAGAACACAAAGCGACCGTCAGACCATCACGCAATTTGAACTAGAAATGGCTTATATTATAACTTTGGACCTATAAGCCAATGTTGCCTAAGTATTACAAAAATGAAATGATGAATATGTCCATGGGTTTTTTCGGAGTTTCCTGTGACAATTCCAGGCTCCTGTTTGTTGTATATTCTTTCTGTTTGTTGTGGTTGTTCAAACTGATTTTCCTCTTAAGTGTAAACAGTAGCAAATGCCCGTACTCCCTTATTTCAGAGAAGAGAGAGTCCTATTTTTGTTTTCAGTTGAAACCTTTTCTCTGTCCTGATTCAGGATTTGTTTTTTTTTCCTTTTTTAAATCCGGATCCACTGTCGTTAGAATTCTGTACCTCCCCGTCGGTGCAGGGGAGGGGGCTCTTTTTTAAATTGGTGAACCATTCATTCATTTTTAGTGTGTATTAAACTCCCCCTTTATCGATTATAGAAGGGATGTCGCCATCCCACTAACTCTGATGCAGGAAAAAAAAAAAAAAGGATTTCTAACATTGTTTTTGTTTTGTATCGCAAACAAAACATGTCTTTCCTCACAGGGGTTTCAGGGAGATGGGGTGAGGGAGGGGACGGGTTAGCTTTCCTGATGACACATTAAGTAATTTAAGAAAAAAAAAATAACACTGTTGCCAAAGAGAGGATCTCTTTGCTTGGAAAAAAAAACACGTTTAGAAAAAGATAAAAATAAAGAGAAAGAAGATCTATTTTTATAAATGATAATTAAAATAATAATTATTGAAGAATTTTTACAAGAATCTGGATTTGAAAAAAGAGAAAAATATTTTGACTGGCTAACTAGCGGGGGGACGGGGCGGGCGGGAGGGGGCTCCACCTTGTCTTGTTCGTTCTGCCGTGGTACTTTTTAGGATCAAAGGTCGTTTGTTTTTAGCGGAATCCGAAGTCGGTGGTGATTTTGTAGAAGGCGAGTTTTATGAAAAGGGATGCAAACTTAAAGGCAGGTGATCTTGGTAACTTTTCATAGACGTACTAGTGCGTGATTATTCAACAGCGATACCCAAAAGGGAAGGGGAAGGGGTCTTTCCAAGGCCTAACCATCCTTATAGTCCAGAGCCCAAAGCAAGAAGACCCTTTGTCCAGTTGTTTTCCTGTTTGGTCATCAGTCGATATGGGATATCAGTAAATAGATATATACACATCTAGCCACTTAGAGAGCATATGCTACATGATCTGTATCATTTGGTTGGCTCTGCGTTCGTGTACTCACATCGGAGAAGATCTTCCTTTTAGCGATCAACAGTAGGTGCTATACTACATTACTCACATATCTTAAATATCCAACTTTGTTGTTCTATGTGTTGTTTAAAGGAAAAAAGATAATAACTTTGATGTTGGCATTGACTTCAGCTGCTGTTTTATGTTTATTTGTTTATCGTTGGCCCTGAAATCTGGCGAGACGCCGTCTTCGCTGACGAGCCAGATAAACCTTGGGCCGTGTAAGAATCACTTAACGAGTTATTCCTCCTTTTCCTTTTCCTTCTTTCGTTTGGCTTGCTGACTTTTAGGTTCCTTGCTGAGCGTGAAATGTTTGTCAGACTTTAAAAATGATTAGCTAGTTCTGTTAGTCTAGATATTTGTTTCCTTAAAAAGGATCTATGACAACTGTGTCTTTCTTTGCTGTGTACAAATAGATGATATATATAAATAGTCTACATTTGTTTTACAATATCTACTGTACTATCTGAGTTGTCACTGTTCTTTTGTTCGAGCTCGTCTTTTTCATAGGACAACTTATTATGAAGTGGTGGTTCAGTTACTTAGAAAACTTGTGAGGAATCCTGTTCAATTGTTGTCATGTCGCTTGTGGAGAAAAAAAAAAGATTTGGATTAACTTTCAGTTGACGACCGCGGCAAAAAGAAACCGAACAAATGCTTAGAATATAACTGTATCTGTTTGTTTATTTATTTATTTACTTATCTATTTTTTGAGACTTATTTATTTTTGTATTTATTTGTATTTATTCTATATTTATGACGTTATTTATTGATCTGTGTTTTGTGTTTCCTGGTTCTGTTGTGTGTGTATTTGCGTGACTCTGGTTGGGGAAGGGGCCGTTTCTGAGCAGAGGAACAAAGCGACTAGTGGAGAGGCTCATCCAGTAGTCCACTGCACCGACACGACTTTTACCACGTCTGTGCTTTGTACCACTATATCAAAATCACAATATACGAAAAGAAAAAAAAACCTAAAAGTTGAGAAAACTGAAAAAAATGTCCGGAGGGTTGGGGGGACGCTCTTCCCTTATTACTAGAAAACAGTTACTCGCTATGCATAACCTAGTTACTAGTTAAATTTGCTATTGCTTTTTTCTTGTCTTGTTAAAAGGAACTCTTTAGATCTTTTTCAATAAAGTTTAGTCTTAATAGAATGTTATAAACAGTCGTTCTGGTTCAATATAACCTGTGATAAGTTTGTGTAGTTCTAAAAGCCACTCCGTCCACACCCTCCCTCCACTTACTACCGCTTTGTGATGAAACCTTATGCAAAAATGTGGGTCTGAAAGCATAGTTTTCAGTTTTCCAATGCATTTTATAGAACATTCAACTCTTGGAGGCTTGGGCAGATAAATTTTGATGAGCAAACGCCCAATGTTGTTTGAGGGTCATTCATTGCACTGGACTAAATCAGTCAAAGTCACCTAAGAGTCAATGAAGTTATTTTTAAAAAGATTCATCATGTTTTCAAATTACATACCAACAAATATTTAACAAAGAGAAATTGTTACCATTGCACACTAACTGTTATGGCAGTTGTTGCTATATTTAAAAATAGTACTCTGGAGGTATGAAAAGGGATTGTGCCCATTCTATATTTTATATACTCTAATATGATATATATTATATATTTTGAGAGGTAAAAGGTGAGGGAATGGTTCCAGAAGTAAATATACTGAATTGGATTTTTTCTGTTTGTTGTTAAGACATGAAAACATGAGGGAGGTGTGTGGAGAACACTCACACTCAGACGCATGCTCACTCCCACACACACGGTACATCCTCTCCCTCACACACCTCTGTCACCCGATAGGCCGGCTCATTCGCGTCATCTCCGTCATTTATCCAATCGCCATCCTCACCACCGAGTCAGGGCGGGCTCTGACCTCAGGGCTCTGCCCTAACTCACCAAACAACCAATCAACCCACCCGCCGAACCACCAGACCCCTCCATGCTCCCCACAGCTGTCGGGAGTTAGAATTATGCAACGACCCCAGTAGAATGTTGTTCTGGTGTGTGTGTGTGTGTGTGTGTGTGTGTGAACTAATTTCCTACACTGTATGACTTTTAAACTCTTGCGATGTGTGCCTGCATTCCTTTTGGACCCTGTGTGTGCACGAATGTGTGCGTTTGTGAATGAGTGTGCCTGTGATGCACGCACGTTCCTATGGTCCCTTTATGAGAGCGTGCCAGTCTTCACGTTGTTAGTGAGTGTGCATGCATGTAAGGGCAAGTGTGTGTGTGTGCATGCGTGTCTGCGCTGTACTACTGTGTGTGTGTTTGCAGATATCCATATATAATCTGGGTATGTGACTGTCTAATGTACATGTCTGTTTGCATGGGATTGTGTATATCTGTGTGAGTGTGTATGAGAGGAAAAAGAAAAAGCATGTGTGAGCACATAAGGGTGTTTGAAACATTTTTGTTTGAATGCGTATGTATGTCAACATGTTTGGAACATGTGTGTGCGTGTACATGTGCGTGTGTGTGTGTGTGCACGCATGTCAGGGTGTTTGTAACATGGGGCTGCGTCACCTCGCTCTATGCCCAACCCCTATGGCTCACACCACCCCCTGTAGCGCCTTATAGTGGCAGCCTGCCGGTAGGATCAACGCAGCCAGTAGTGGAGGAGGGAAGGTGAACAGAGGAACTAGGCTCTTCTTGTCAGTTTTCAGTTTCCTCCTGAGATGTGTTTGTTTACTATCTGAAAAATCTATAAGCGAAATCTTTAAAGACAAAAAAGACGAAAAAATGTTCACAGGGCCCCGCGACTGAGGCTCTCTCTATTCTCTCCTGCTTATGTTATTACTTAACAATTATCAATGATGATTATTATGATTATTACTGCTATTATTCTTAGTATTCTTATTCTTATTATTAATCCAATTACTGCGATGAATGACTTCATGTTATCCTTGCTAGTTTAGGTCATTTCTGAAACTGGAAACAAAATAAAAATCTTGCTGTAAATGTTTGTTTTTTCTTTTTCATAAAACTGTTGTGTTTGAATTATTTGTACTTTTGAATGTTGGGACAATAAAATGAGGTGTTAAGAGCTTGGCTGTTTCTTGTCATCATTAATGAAGTTTCACAAATTGTACTTGATTATACTGCACACGCACACACATTGGTGGTCACTCGGGGTCGAGTGTGACTCCTCCTAGGTTCTTGTGGGTATCCTTGCAGGAGGACGCCTGCGTGTGACAGCTTTTTACGTGGAGAGGCTGATGCACCTGCAGCCACCTCACGGTCCTTGGCAGGGGGGTGGCCAAAGTCCAATGGCATGGAGAACCAAGACAATAGGGGACCACCCTCTGTTGCAGCCTTCATCCGCCTTCACTGCCATTGTGACCTGGGGACATCTTCCACCAGTTCCGCCGTTGAGGTCTTTGTTGGATCACGCTTCATCTGGAACCTCCCCCTTGACCGGTCCACCTTGGGTGACCCTACCAGGAACCAAGCTGCGGACAGCAAAGCTCTTGGGATCATTAGTACACACAAGCTTCTCCATCACAACAAGGTGGCGATCCAGGAGAAGTACACACACATACGCCTCCTCACACACACACACACACACACACACACACACACACACACACACACACACACACACATTAGATAGATAGATAGATAGATAGATAGATAGATAGATAGATAGATAGATAGATAGATAGATAGATAGATAGATAGATAGATAGATAGAGCCAGTCTTCATAAGAGTATTAGAATCAGAAATACTTCATTCATCCCCATGGGGAATTAGATAACTATTTATTGGATAGTTATTGGATAACAATATATATTGGATAACTATCCAGGACAATCACTCACCACAAAGAAAACGTCTCCAATGTATAATGTGTTACAATTAATTTCGTCATGTAGTCTTTAAACCTCTGTAAATATTGTATTAAAGCTACTACAGGCCCTACAGAGCTACACCAGCAGGCCATAAGACTCGACCCCTCCCGCATCAGTACAGCAGGAATAGCTGGCCACCTCAGTGAGATAATACTGCCCCCTGTGTCTCAGATGCAGTATAAGACATCTCCAAGGAACACTGCCCTGTGCTCACACTAAAAGAAAATGTAAATTACAGAGGGTGGAAAAAAACATTGTACTCTCCCTTTGCTTGTCACCTCCATTTGAAGTGTTTGTGTCTCCGCAGCATCTAAATTGGGGGGGGGGGACCAGTGGATCTGATGTGCTGATGGCAGGAGAAGCAAAACAGCCCCATCGCTATAGCACTGGAGAACATTTGCTCTTCACCATCAGTTAAGTTAAATGGTGAAATAATCCAATGATGTCCAGCGATGTGACCTGACTTCTCAATGCCTTTGTAATCTCTTTAGTAACAGCAGAGAGCACTGGCGAGGTCGTGGAGGAGATTATGGTAGTTAGGATGTGATGTGTCCAGCCAGCCTTGTCTTTTCTCTGCAGCTGTTAGGAACTTAATGAGCCTTTGCTGCCGTCAAGGCTGGGGGGGGGGGGGGTCACAGTGTCCCCTCACCCTGGCCTCCACTCAGGCTGTTAAAGGAACACGTTGACCCAACAAATAGATGAGTTTGAATAAAAAGGACTAATGTTGGAAAAATGGGCTTTCACTGTGGAAGGTATTTCAAAATTGAGGAATTATTAATGGTGTTTTTTATTTGTTCAAAACAAACAAACAAACAAACAACAAGGACACGGTGTCATACTGTAGCTGCAAAGCATAACTATTCTTACAACACCGTGTGTCAAGCGTATGTACACACACACACACACACACACACACACACACACACACACACACACACACACACACACACACACACACACACACACACCTAAAACAGTCCTTAACAGTGGTTGTAGCGTTTTGTTGTGAGCACAACAATGCAGGATCATCCTTGTTAGTCTGTAATTGGAAATAGGTCTAGTATTGACTGCATGTTTTCTATTGAGTAGCTTACACATTATTTACATCGTATCCTGGTTAGACACTTAACACTGACACTGTAAAATATGTTTTTGCAGCAGTTCAACGGAGTTAGCGTTAACTTGTCTGAATCATGTTTTTAGCTAAGCAACAAGCCAGAAAAGCAAACTGAGGCATCAGAAACACCTCAAAACGTTTGCAAAATAATTTATTTGTCCACGCACATGATAGGTAACAGCATGTCTTACAATTTACAATTTCATTTAGCAGATGCATTTATCCAAAGGGACATACATCTGAGAGCCGAGAATGCATAAAAGCAGTAGTGCTTTAGTGCATTGCATCTAAAAAAATCTCTGGAACAAAACAGCGAATGTAACTCAGGTGAGGGAAACGACTGTTCAAATGGACCTGTGCCTGTTCTTGATTCCATAACTCACCACGTCCTATCGCCACATGCCACCATATGGTTTCTGCTTCTGTTTCTATATAAACCTCCTCTCGTCTCGACGTGTGAGAGCTGATCACACTCACTCTGCAGTGAGAATGTCAGCATCCTGCTGCCGTGGTGTAAACGTGGCTCTGCCAACTGGCAAGCGAGGGCTTTGCTGTTGGGTGGGGGTATGTGGGGTGTATGGGCGTTGGGGCTAGGGTTGGGCATCGTTTGGATTGTAATGATTCCGATTCCGCTTTTTCGGTTCTTAACGATTCTCGATTCCGGTTCTTTGAGAGGCGGGGTCAAAACAGGTCACGTGCTTATTTCACAGAAGAAATTTGTATTTAAAAAAAATTATACAAGCCATTCTGTTTTAAGAACGGATCATTCATGTTCTTATATTTACATTTACAACAACCTGTCTTCATACATGAAGATGAAGAAATAAAGACACAGTCACACCCTGGTCCGGACTACCAAACTCCTTAAATTAGAAACCGATCTTGTTTAGAAAAAATGAGTGTATCTGCCTTCTCAGGCTGTATACGTGAGCATTCGGCACAGAAGAAGAAGAAAAACACGTGTCAGTATTTGCATACAGTTTATACCAATTCGCTCGTGTATAAGTTGTTTGCTGTGTCGCTGTTGCGAATAAGACAAACGTTATTAATTTCCCCTTACACGAATGCGACGAGGTGCAGCTTGCTGTTTGCTCAGGGCTGACTGAAGAGGACGACGAGGCGTAACGTGTCAGACACGGTACACTGGTTGATCTGTACACCGTGTAGGCGAAGGTGTTGGGCCGTATTTGTTGTGCACCCTCCCTTGCACGAAATAATTTCGCCACAGGCATTGCACTGTGCCAACCCTTCAAGCCAAACTTTTGACCGCCGCTTGCTCTGGTCCATGATGGTGCACATTTAACTTGCGGATGCGGAAACTACGGAAGCTGCATGCCGCCACCACGGCCACCGAAACTAACTTTAGCTATAACTTTAGCTATAACTTTAACTAAATTTATTTAGGAACCGATAGACAGAATCGAAATTGGAATTTCTTAATGATTCCTTTGGAATCGGAATTTTGGATCGGTTATCGATGTCCAACCCTAGTTGGGGCATATTACTGGATAAAGACCTACTTTCATTTAATGAGTTTATGTTGTCAGGGACAGGGAGCTCTATGTACTTACCCCCTGGCTTTCCTTTGCATACACTGTCGTCATCATCATCATTATCATCATCATCGGCGGTCACTCAGGTTCGAGTGTGACCGTCCTCCCACTGGGTCCCTCTGGGTCTTCAGGTGAGCGTAGAGGCTGATCCTGGTGCCGCGTAATGGGAGGACACCTGCCCTGCACCTGACAGCTTTTAACGTGGAGTGGCTGATGCACCTGCAGCCACCACACATTCCTTGGCAGGGGGTGGCCAGAGTCCAATGGCATGGAGAGCCAAAATGATTGGGGACCACCCTCCGTTGCACCCTTCATCCGCCTTCACTGCCGTTGTGACCTAAAGACATCTTCCGCCAGTTCCCCGGTTGAGGTCTTTGTTGGATCGTGCTTCGTCTGGAACCTCCCCCTTGCCCTGTCCACCTCAGGTGACCCTACCAGGAGCCAAGCTCTGGACGGCATAGCTCTTGGTATCATTAGTACACACAAGCTTCTCCACCACAGCAAGGTGATGATCCAGGAGAAGTGCATACACTGTCACATTGATTTGACACCCCTATGCATTCCTGTAGGCACCTTGGGAGGTTTTTGCTGCAAACTCACAAAGTATTAATTAACTCAAATTAATATCAACTTCAAAGTTAGTATCAGTGAGCTTCAGTAGAGGTTCACACCATTAAATTTACTGCCAAAGACTAACATTGGATTCTGACTTAGTATTGCCATTCAAAAGACTGATAATTTAAGTCAGTGTTAACAAGTACATTTGATGTCCACCTTTTTGTGTGATTAGCACACAAAAAAACTTTCTTGCTGAAAATGAATTTCCCAGAAGAGATAAACTAGTGTGGAATAGTTTCCTCTGCTACAGCTAGCTGCACTGCTGCAACGGTGCACATGAGCAGGCATTCCTGGATCACACAGTTAAATCCAAACTGCCTTCTTTTTTTTTTCTCCTCAACTCCTCCACTTGTCACCATTTTCCCCTGTTTTCCCACAATGTTTTCTTCACCTCCTTGCCATCACCTCCTGAAACAGTTGCATATGTGACAGTGTTCTGTCTGGTCTGTCTGTACACTCCCAAAACTGGAGAGATCTTTCTCACTTTTAAAAAGTCAGGATAATGGCTTCCCCTCTATTCACTATTCCCCCACTTGGCAAGTTCCTCCTTCGAACTCCTCAAGTTTTAGTTCAAGTTTTATTCATCACCAAATAAGTCAGAGGAGTTTGACTGGATGCGATGCTCCCATCAAAACCACACAGACCGTGACACAGCATTCTTCTTGAGTGCTCAGCAACTCCAGGGTTTAAACTTGGAAGGAAAGCCTCTTCTGAGGTTGTCTAAGATTTTACTAACACTGTCAAACTGTCCCTGGGTAAGGTGCCAGCCCTCAAAACTGCTCCAAGGGGAACTATGCTGCAGGTGACCCTGCACTCTGAACTCCTTGTACTGATGCATGTGACTTGCTTTGTGTATGTGTGTCACTTAAATACAAAAAAAAACATGTGTTCAAGTAGCATATGTACACTGGCAATCATGGAATAGTGATGTTTCTTCTCGCTTTGTTGTTCTGCTGCTCAGAGAGGCTCCATCATAGATCACAGAAACAGCATCTCCAGCTTTCTGCTCCGATCCTCTCTCCATGCCCCTCCCACCAAGCGGTACCAGCTCACCACAGGCCGCTGCTGTAATGTTGCTAAAACACATTCTAGTGGTTGGGATGACTGTGATACTGGCTGTCCCAGCATCCTTTCATATGAAGGCTGTGATTTTGGCAACAATAGTAGTTGTGACAGTGACAGAGGCTGTTAGAGCTTAGATGATTGCGAAAATGACAGGGGGTTTGTAATCAGTGATAATGATTGGCAGCAACAAATGCAAAGGTATTGTTTGTGGGCAAGCTTATTCACTTCTGGCAAATGCTATGTTGTTATTTACAGTGATGATGATCAGGATAATTGTGGCAACAATGGTGGAGGCTGCTATGATTAGGTGATCACACTTCAGCTATTTTTTTTTAAGCAATAGAAAGCAGCATGGATGGTGATTGGGAAACAGGACAAAATGACTCCTGATGGCAGGTAAATTACTGTAAAGTAGCCAGTGGACTAAAAAAGGCTTTATGAGACAGAGCAGCTGGGTTAGGATTACTGTATTGGATTACAATATCTGATGGTCTTTTTTTCTCGCTGAATCTGGCATGTGTGACATGGCCTTCACATTCAGAATGACATTTACATGACTAGTTTTGACTGTCTCGTTGCTGTTTGAGTGGCTCCGCCTGGATATGGAGGTTTTTGGCATCTGGCTTTGGGTGCTGCAGAGCAAAGCAAGGTTGCGTTGAATGTGGCGAGGACACTGATGGCTGTGATGATGATGGTCGCTGTGGCAGCGAGAGCAGTGTTGGCTAGCTGAAGCGGAAGGCACCAGATCCCCTCCCCATTTTTTCAGAGACACATCGCAAACCCTCTCTGTGTTCAGCCCGAGGCAGCAAACTCTGGTAATACCCTAAACACTGGCACCGGTCACATCACGTATTGTTTCCATGACGTTTTCCAAATTCCCCTCTGTCGCCCTGATTGTCCATCTGTCTCTTTGTGGATATTTATGATTCAGCCTCTCTCGCTCCCTGTCCATCTTTTTAAGAATCACACTGGCTGCTGACTGTTCAGTTTTCTCATCATTATCATTTTTAATTTGATCTCCAAGGTACTAGAAAGCAGTCCACACACGCAAATGTGTGTGTGTGTGTGTGTGTGTGTGTGTGTGTGTGTGTGTGTGTGTGTGTGTGTGTGTGTGTGTGTGTGCGCGCGTGTGTAAGCGTATGTCTGTGTTTTCCCATATGTCTATGAGAGTGAATGCATCCCTGCCTGAGTGTGTGTGTGTGTGTGTGTGTGTGTGTGTGTGTGTGTCTGTTGTGGGTGAATTGGCCTCCAAAAACCCAGCACCCAACCATCTGTCCACCAAGGGGCTTCCATGTTCCAAAGCCAATCATCTTGTTCCAACAGCTTCCAAAATCCTCGCTCTGCTTTCCAACAAGGGGCCAGGACAGAAGACCACGCCAGCTACACATTCACACACAGACAATGACAAAGTCTATGACATTCTCCTATCGACACATTGCACACACACACACATACACACACGCATGTGCGCACGTACACACATATGCATACACACACGCACACACACAAACAATCACTTGCTGCACACATATAGAGACAAAGAAGCCCTATCATCAAAAGAGAATATGGCCCTCTCTCTCTTTGGAAGCACCTGACAAGTTGCAGAAGGTAGCTGCTTTAGCAGCTGAGTGGTTTTAATACTTCAACTAGTTATTAAAATGACTTGGGCCTGAAGTTCACTGGGTAAGAACAAGCACCGTCAATGTTGCATTGGAATATAAATTAACTTCCAGGATGAGTTGTGTTCATGTGCGACTTGAACAGAAACATGGAGTTTAACATGCGTACACCCAGCAACACACATACGGTATGAGCACACACAGGTTCACATGCACAGCTCGTTACTCGATGACTGTTTTGCTGTCTTTTTGTGTTACTACTCCTTTCCAGATCAGCCGTCTTGGGCCTTGTCAGGAATAGTGCAGCAGCCCAGAGCAACGAACGAGATACCAACATCTGAACACAGGAACATGTATGGTGTGACCTAACATATGCAGATATGGATGTCTGCCGGGGACCCCCTGCTGCGTGTGACCCCTGGCGACCTCAAAGAGGGGCCCAAAAACACATTTGATCAAACACTCCAGGTACCATCTCAAACCAATTTAAAATGAATAGGTAGGTCCCTCAGAGTACAGAATGGCCCCTGCCAGACAAATATTCTGCTGCAAAGGGCCCGGCAGATGCCTCTAATGTTATCCCTATGTCCATTACTTTAATGCTTGCATATTGTTCTTCCTACATTTCTATCTAGAACCAGAACCGCTCCACGTAAGAACTTCGTTCAAACTTTGTCGCTGTCACAGCCTCTCGCCCTTGACATCAAAGCGATCGCCCTTGACACCTGCTACACCAGCTGACACCTGCTACACCAGCTGACACCTGCTGACCCCCCCCCTTCACCCCGGCACGCCAGCTGGCCACCAAGCAATCGCCCTCACCCTTTAAAAGGCCTCCACTATGGACCAGTCTTTGCTGGAACGTCGCCATTCATGGACTAAACTTTTGGCTTTAATTGACTCTGGAGCTGATGAAAGCTTTTTGGATGCAAGTGTTGTGAAGCAGTTAGGTCTTGCCACTGTGACCAGCCTCTTGAAGCTAATGCCCTGGATGGACGTCTCCTGGCCCGGATAACCTCTAAGACCAAGCCTGTGCGCCTCCTGTTGTTGGGAAACCATCAAGAGGAGCTAAGTTTTTTCGTTATCAGTTCTCCATTTGTTCCCATTATACTTGGTCATCCCTGGCTGGTTAAGCATAGTCCCCATATTGATTGGTCATTGGCCAGAATTTCAAGTTGGAGTCCCGTCTGTCATGCCATATGCCTCCAGTCTGCTCTGCCTCAGTCTGTCCCCAGTCAGGTGTCAAGCTCTGCGACCTCTGACCTGTCACTGGTGCCTCCAGAGTACCATGACCTCCAAGCCGTGTTCAACAAGCAGCAAGCTCTCTCCCTGCCTCCTCATCGCCCCTATGATTGTGCTATTGACCTGCTGCCGGGCGCTCCCCTCCCCAGCAGTCGTCTATATAGCCTCTCCAAGCCTGAGCGGGAGTCCATGGAGAGGTACATCAAGGACTCCTTGGCGGCTGGTCTTATTCGCCCGTCATCGTCACCCCTTGGTGCGGGGTTCTTCTTTGTGGCCAAGAAGGACAAAACCCTCCGGCCGTGTATTGACTATAGAGGCCTCAATAACATCACAGTCAAGAATAAGTACCCTCTGCCCCTCATGACTTCTGCTTTTGATTCTCTCCAGGGAGCCACAGTGTTCACTAAACTAGACCTCCGCAATGCTTACCACCTGGTCCGGGTTCGAGACGGAGATGAATGGAAGACTGCCTTCAACACCCCCCTGGGGCATTTTGAATATCTGGTGATACCATTTGGTCTCACTAATGCCCCAGCTGTCTTCCAGAGTCTGGTCAATGACGTCCTACGTGACATGTTGGATCGTTTCGTTTTTGTTTACCTGGATGATATCCTGATTTTTTCCAGAGACCTGTCAGAGCATGTCATGCACGTCCGCCAAGTCCTTCAACGGCTACCGGAGAACCGCCTTTTCGTAAAAGCAGAGAAGTGCGAATTCCATGCCCCTTCAGTCACCTTCCTGGGCTACATCGTGGCCGATGGGCAGGTGAGAATGGACCCCGCCAAGGTCGGAGCGGTTTTTGAGTGGCCAAGCCCGACGAGCCGTAAGCAGCTTCAGAGGTTCCTCGGTTTTGCCAACTTCTACAGACGGTTCATCCGCAATTACAGCCGTGTTGCGGCCCCACTAACCACTCTTACCTCCACCTCCAGACAATTCCTGTGGACCCCTGTAGCAGAGGCAGCTTTCCAAGCCCTCAAGCACCGCTTCACCACAGCTCCTATCCTCATCCAGCCAGACCCAACCAAACAGTTCGTTGTAGAAGTGGACGCCTCTGAGATTGGGGTGGAGGCGGTCCTTTCTCAGTGCTCCAGTGAGGATGGCAAGACACACCCCTGTGCCTTCCTGTCTCGCCGTCTCTCCCCAGCTGAAAGGAACTATGATGTGGGGAATCGTGAGCTCCTGGCGGTGAAATTGGCACTGGAGGAATGGCGACATTTTCTGGAGGGGTCTGAGCTTCCTTTTATAGTGTGGACTGACCATAAGAACCTGGAATACATCCAGTCAGCAAAGCAGCTCACCGCGCGCCAAGCCGGGTGGGCGCTCTTTTTTGGTCGTTGTAATTTTTCTTTGACGTACAGACCTGGCTCCAGGAATGCCAAGCCCGATGCTCTGTCTCGTGTGCATGGGGAGGAGTCTGAGCCCAAGCTCCAACCTGACACCATTGTTCCCTCTACCTGTGTGGTTGCAGCTGCGGCTGTCACCTGGAACATTGAAAGGGAGGTCATGGCAGCACAACAGACTCAGCCTGATCCAGGTAACGGTCCCCATGGGCGCTTGTTTGTTCCAGACGCTGTTAAATCTAGTGTGTTGCAGTGGGCTCACTATTCCAAACTTACCTGCCATCCTGGAGTAACCCGTACCCTAGCCTTCCTCTGTAGGCGGTTATGGTGGCCTTCCATGACGGAGGATACAGGGTCTTTTGTTTCTGCCTGTCCTGTTTGTGCCCAGAATAAGCCCTCCACTCGGGCCAGTGCCGGTCTGCTGCGCCCCCTGCCTGTTCCACACCGTCCCTGGTCGCATCTGTCCTTGGATTTCGTCTCTGGTCTGCCCGCCTCCAACGGTAACACCGTTGTACTGACTGTTGTTGATTGCTTCGGTAAATTTGTTCATTTTTTTGCCCTTGTCTAAACTGCCTTCGGCTCGAGAGACTGCGGATCTGCTGGTCAGGGAGGTTTTCCGGGTCCACGGTCTTCCCAGTGATATAGTGTCTGACCGTGGCCCCCAGTTCACTTCTGCTGTCTGGAAGGCTTTCTGCTCTGCCATCGGTGCCACCGTCAGCCTGTCATCGGGGTTCCATCCTCAGACCAACGGCCAGGCCGAGAGGGCCAACCAGGCGTTGGCGACTGTTCTACGCTGTCTGGTGTCTGTCAACCCATCCTCTTGGTCCTCACAATTTCCCTGGGTAGAATATGCCCATAACACCTTGCCATCGTCTGCTACTGAGTTGTCCCCTTTTCAATGCCTTTATGGCTATCAGCCTCCCCTTTTTCCTTCTCAAGAGGTAGACATTCCGGTTCCGTCTGTCCAGGCCCATGTCCATCGGTGCTTGTTGGACCTGGCTGCGAGCCTGTGCTGCACTGCTCAGGGCCTCCGGCCATTACCAGCGCTTGGCGGATCGTCATCGCACCCCTGCTCCGGACTACTCCCCCGGTGACCAGGTATGGCTCTCTACCAAGGATCTACCCTTGAAATCGGACGCTAAAAAACTGTCCCCCAGGTATATTGGTCCCTTTCCCATTGTCAAAGTAATTAACCCCTCTGTGGTCCATCTGAAGCTGCCCCATACTCTCCGGGTTCACCCTTCCTTCCATGTGTCCTGCCTCAAACCTGTCTCTACCAGCCCTCTAGTTCCTCCGGCCCCCCCGCCCCCACCTCCTCGTATGATCAACGATCATCCGGCTTACACCGTTCGTCGTCTCCTGGACTCTCGTCGCCGCGGTCGCGACCTGCAGTATCTCGTGGACTGGGAGGGATATGGCCCGGAGGAGAGGTGTTGGGTCCCTCGTCGGCTTGTCCTGGGCGCGAACCTCATCCGGGACTTCCACAGGACGCACCCTGACGGGCCTGGTAGGTCGCTCGGTGGCGCCCCTCGGAGGGGGGGTACTGTCACAGCCTCTCGCCCTTGACATCAAAGTGATCGCCCTTGACACCTGCTACACCAGCTGACACCTGCTACAGCAGCTGACACCTGCTGACCCCCCCTTCACCCCGGCATGCCAGCTGGCCATCAAGCAATCGCCCTCCCCCTTAAAAGGCCTCCACTATGGACCAGTCTTCGCTGGAACGTCGCCATTCATGGACTTCTGCCTGCCTGCCTACCTGCCACTGAGCCAACTCCTGCTCTACCCCCGAGATCGGGCACTTCAATAAAGACTTGATTCTTCCCTTACCTGGTTGCCCCGTCTGCTTTTGGGTTCTTTCTTGACACATGACAGTCGCGTAGGTCTTGAGCAGGGGGGTCCCCGGCAGGGGGTCCCCGGCAGACATCCATATCTGCATAGGTTAGGTCACGCCATAAATGTTCCTGTGTCCAGATGTTGGTACCTCGTTCGTTTGATCAGAATGCTCTGGGCTGCCGGTCTATAGTGGCTTCTTCCACATGAGTTCACGTTCGCACATTTGTGTGCTCTCAACAGGCATAGTTTGTACAATATTCTAGTGTGCCTCATGGTCGCTTGGTGAAGTGCAGCCATACTGTAATTCCACAGATGATTTTGCTGCTTGAGATTCATCAACAAAAAAAAACAGATTTAGAGACACCATGCTAATGCTGTCATTCATTTCCAGGCTACTGACATGGATGGTGACAACCCCACAGGCAACATCCATAAACCGGATGCATCTAATCAAGTATGCATAAATCTTTTCTTTTTCCCCCCCTCCCAATTTAGTGGCCAATCGATCCCTATTTTTTAGTTTAAACACCCACCCTCGTGCTGCATGCGTTCGCCAACTTCATCTCTCCGGCCGGCAGTCTCGAAGGAGACGCCTCCCCACTTTCGTGACAAGGCGAATCCAGGCCGAACCACTGCTTTTTCCGACACACCCAGAGACGCATTCATATGACGAAACCAAACCGACTCCGCCCCCCTCCCGAAGACAGCGTTGCCAATTATTGCTGCTTCATCGAATCCGGCCATAGTCGGATCTGACGAGACCGGGGCGCGAACCCCGGTCCCCAGTGGGCAACTGCATCGACACAAAGCCATGCATAAATCACTTTTCAAGTGAACTTAATTGATTTCATTTAACATTCAGCTAGGAAAAGGCTTTAACATATTGTAGCGAATTCGGGGGCAGTCTGGAAGACCATCGCCACAGCCGGGACGCGAACCCGTATCTCCCACTCCGCAAGCGACAACGTTAACAAGTCGACTAAAGGGTGCGTTCGTTAGTCAATAACCAACGTGTCTACTTATCCATGCACGTTACACTACCCCCCCCTCACGGTCTCACCATCCCACTTCTGACACCAACGTAGCGAATTCGGGGGGCAGTCCGGAAACCGCCACATCCGGGACGCAAACCCGTGTTTTCCGCTCCGCAAGCGACAACGTTAACCAGTCGCCTAAAGGGTCCGACCCGTTAGTCAAGGACCAACGTGTCTACTTATCCATGCACGTTACAATATGTTGTTTTGCTATATCTTGGCACAACTATTACCCATGGAATTGATGTCAGCGTTTTTAACAATGACTGTCATGTAGCATCTATTAATCCAATACCCAACATTAACCATTTATCCACCCTAGACATACTGTGTAGTTTTAAAATGAAATCCACCAATAAAAGCTGATGCATGGAAAGCTTTGTTATGTCTATGTGTAACCACTATCATATTACAATGGTTCATTTACATTTATGGGTACTTGTGCCTAATTCGGTACTGTCATTTTAAGAGACCGTGATCCTACGTCAGGCTTGCTGGGCGGTACTCTTCTGCATTACATTCTATGCGAGCTGGCAGATCACCAGTCGTTACCGTGATTGCAAGCTTGAACATTTTTATATTAGGTAAGCATGTGTAAACCTATCAGTACCATGTGTAACATATTTTGTGCTGAATATCTTAATTACCCCGAAAAGTAAAAGTTTAAATGTCGTGGTTCATAAATATATTTGCAACGTTGATGTGACTAGCCTATGGTTACTAGCCTTCACCACACTATGTGTAGCTAGCGTTAGCCACAACATGTGAATGTAATTCTTTGCTATACTATGGTTTTAATATCTTCTAGAGGTTGATGTATTTTGGAAATGTTTACAAATGTTCACATTAGGTTTGTTTTGTTTTGTTTTGTTCTGTGAGTATAAAATATTGTAGGTGGTAATTTTCTTAATGTTAATTTCAATCGTAGTATGTATTTTGCAATAGCAGTTAAACTTGTACTCTTCTGCATTACATTCTATGCGAGCTGGCAGGTCACCAGTCGTTACCTTGATTGCAAGCCTGAACATTTTTATTTCTTATATTAGCGAACTGGTGTTTGGACACGGCCCACAACCTAGCCATCAAGGTTGCGTCTTCCCGCTATTCCACTTTGGGACCGGATGTAGTCAGCAGATTCATCCGTCCTAAATCGGCCATCATTGACTGCGTAGCGCCTCCTGTTGGCGAACTCGACGAACTGTGAGCCAGGAAACACTTCACGGATTTATTCAAGACTGTTCCAGCAGCCATTCACTTCCTGGATTTATTCAAGTAAAACTTCCAGTTAAGGGCCCCAACGAGATATCTCCTTTTGTTTATTATTTTGTTTATTTGGGTGTTGTGCACAACAGGGGTATTGCAGTGCTTCAACTTATCATGTATAATTCATACTTGTATTTTGCATATATTTTTTTTTTTATTATTTGCGAGCCATCATATGAATATTGGTACATACTGTTATTCCCTATCTACATCTATCTAAAGTGTAATTCCATGCAACTCTACTTACCTTGTGCCTCGTCCAGATCATTCACACACAGTCAACTCATACTATACCTGACCTTGAGGTAAAATTACATCCTTATTAAATAAAGAAGGGTTACATATGTCACATAATAGTTTCATTTTATTTCAGGCAGAAACCACTTGTGAAGCAGGTGATCAGGTGTGCATCATTTGTAAGTCAAGGGAAGATGACCAACTGAAAATATTTATGGATATGTCACAGGGTACATTCAAGACGGCAGCACACTGTAGACTTTTACTGAAGTCAGACTGCTACAGAGATATAACTACAGAAGTCAATCTGAAGCAAGAAATGGGCAATGCAATGTACCATTCTAAATGCTACAGAAATTTTACTACTGTGAAAAGGCAATCTACAGATTCACAAAACAACCATCCTTCAAAGACACCAAAGACAAGGCACACAATTTCCATGCCACCTTCCGATGCAAAGGGTTTATTGAGGGGATCCTGTATCTTTTGTCCTGTACAGCGGAAGACCAGCAACAGGAACGTGGAGCCATTGTCAGAATGTCTTACTAAAGATGGATGTGATTCCATAATTGGTGCTGCTCCAAGAAGTAGCAATGAGCAGATAAAGGCTCTAGTGACCAGTGGAGTTGACCTTATAGCAAAGGAGGCCCAATACCACAAATCTTGCCGTCGTGAATTCTTCAAAGTTCAATCTGTACCAAAGACTGCAGACATGTCCAATGCACACCTACATGCAACCACCTTTGAAGCAATATCAGATCTAATCGAAATGGAGATTGTTGGAAACGGGAAAGCAATGCTTTCCACGTCGATTCTAGAATTATACAGGTATAAATTTCTGAGTGCAGGAGGGGCAACAGAAAATATTGATAATTACACGGTGCAGACTTTCATGAAAAAGATCAAGGACAAATTCAGAGAGAAAATCTCAATGATGCATTCCTACGAATCGGTGGATTTTGTGTCCCCAACGCTTAACATTCAGAAAAATGCCTAAACATGTTTAAAAAAACTATGTGTATTATGCATTATTTTATCAATCAAGGTGTCCTCTTTATTGTATTTATTGAAATTTGAAGTTGGCTGATATAAAAAATTTACAAAAACTGCATAGAACACTGAGAGACACCCGATTTTCGCCTGTCCCCTGTCTACACTAAACTTTAGTATGAAATATAGTCTATATAATAATTTATAAAAGTATGTATTTTTCATTTATTGTGTAGCCCCACTTGTAATTTAGACATTACATACATTTTCCTCTCAAAAAAGTATTCAACATTAGTTTAAAAATACACTTTTAGGTCCGTCCCCAGGTTTTCCCTCAGTCCTGTTATCCTTATACATAAACCCCCCTTAAAATGTTGGAACATTCCACAAGTGACATCATCAACAGGATATTGCATCATCTCAGTCCCCTGAAAGAAGTGGCAAAACCCAAAGTAAGTTCTCTCACTCTGTCTTTTGTATTTTTAATAATATTGTAAGAATGACAGGCAACGTAAATCATAACCTTATGTCCTGTTACCAAAAGTATTTCTTGTGCTCTAATGATATTTTTTTTATTATTTGAGGGTTTTTTTTTATCACTTGAAGGTCCTTGAAGTCCACATGGTGCTAGCATGGTTTTTCATGTGTTAGCTTTGGCTGCGTAGAACCCAGCCACTGAGGATGCACAAGCCAGTACATCCTTAGTGCTGGTCCCAAGCCCGGACAAATGGGGAGGGTTGTGTCAGGAAGGGCATCCGGCGTAAAATCTTTGCCAAATCAAATATGAGGATCATAAATAAGAGTTACATACCGGATCGGTCGAGGCCCGGGTTACCAACGACCGCCACCGGTACTGTTAACCGGCAGGGTGTCGGTGGAAACTATGCTACTGTTGGGCAAAGGAGAAGGAGAGGGGGAAAGCATGTCCAGAGGCAGCTAGAGAGGAGGAAGGGTAGGCATGTGGAGGTGAGAGTTGGAACTTTGAATGTTGGCACTATGACTGGTAAAGGGAGAGAGCTGGCTGACATGATGGAAAGAAGAAAGGTAGGCATACTGTGTGTGCAAGAGACCAGGTGGAAGGGGAGTAAGGCCAGGAGTATCGGAGGTGGGTTCAAACTCTTCTACCATGGTGTGAATGGGAGGAGTAATGGGGTAGGGGTAATTCTGAAGGAAGAGTATGTCAAGAGCGTGCTGGAGGTGAAGAGAGTGTCAGACAGAGTGATGAGTATGAAGCTGGAAATTGAAGGTTTATTGCTGAATGTTATCAGCGCATATGCCCCGCAAGTTGGGTGTGAGATGGAAGAGAAAGAAGAATTCTGGAGTGAGTTGGACGACATGGTGGAGAGGGTACCCAAGGAGGAGAGAGTGGCGATTGGAGCGGACTTCAATGGACATGTTGGTGAAGGGAACAGAGGTGATGAGGAGGTGATGGGAAGGTATGGAGTCAAGAAGAGAAATGTGGAAGGACAGATGGTGGTCGATTTTGCGAAAAGGATGGAAATGGCTGTGGTGAATACATATGTGGTGAATACATATAATACAAGAAGAGGGAGGAACACAGGGTGACGTACAAGAGTGGAGGAAAGTGCACACAGGTGGACTATATCTTATGTAGAAGGCGCCATCTAAAAGGGATTGAAGACTGCAAGGTGGTGACAGGGGAGAACGTAGCTAGGCAGCATCGGATGGTGGTCTGTAGGATGACTTTGGAGACCAAGAAGAGGAAGCGAGTGAAGACACAGCCGAAGATCAAATGGTGGAAGCTGAAGAAGGAAGACTGTTGTGTGGAGTTCAGGCAGGAGTTAAGACAGGCACTGGGTGGTAGTGAAGAGTTGCCAGATGGCTGGACAACCACTGCAGAAATAGTGAGGGAGACAGCTAGGAAGGTACTTGGTGTGTGATCAGGACAGAGGAAGGAAGACAAGGAGACTTGGTGGTGGAATGAGGAAGTACAGCAAATTATACAGAGGAAAAGGTTGGCAAAGATGAAGTGGGATAGTAAGAGAGATGAAGAAAGTAGACAGGAGTACAAGGAGATGCAGCGTAAAGCAAAGAGAGAGGTGGCAAAGGCAAAGGAAAAGGCGTATGGTGAGTTGTATGACAGGTTAGACACTAAGGAAGGAGAAAAGGACTTGTACCGATTGGCTAGACAGAGGGACCAAGCTGCAAAGGATGTGCAGCAAGTTAGGGCGATCAAGGATAGAGATGGAAATGTGCTGACAAGCAAGGAGAGTGTGCTAAGAAGGTGGAAGGAATACTTTGAGGGGCTGATGAATGAAGAAAATGAGAGAGAGAGAAGGTTGGATGATGTAGGGATAGTGAATCAGGAAGTTCAGTGGATTAGCAAGGAGGAAGTGAGGGCAGCTATGAAGAGGATGAAGAGTGGAAAGGCAGTTGGTCCTGATGACATACCTGTGGAGGCATGGAGATGTTTAGGAGAGATGGCAGTGGAGTTGTTAACTAGATTGTTTAACACAATCCTGGAAAGTGAGAGGATGCCTGAGGAGTGGAGAAGAAGCATACTGGTACCGATTTTCAAGAACAAGGGCGATGTGCAGAACTGTAACAACTACAGAGCTATAAAGTTGATCAGCCACAGCATGAAGATTTGGGAAAGAGTAATGGAAGCTAGGTTAAGAGGAGAGGTGATGATCAGCGAGCAGCAGTATGGTTTCATGCCACGAAAGAGCACCACAGATGCGATGTTTGCTTTGAGAATGTTGATTGAGAAGTATAGAGAAGACCAGAAAGAGTTGCATTGTGTCTTTGTAGATTTAGAGAAAGCTTATGACAGAGTGCCAAGAGAGGAGGTGTGGTATTGTATGAGGAAGTCAGGAGTTGCAGAGAAGTATGTAGGAGTGGTGCAGGATACGTATGAGGGAAGTGTGACAATGGTGAGGTGTGTGGTTGGAATGACAGATGGGTTCAAGGTGGAGGTCGGATTACATCAAGGATCGGCTCTGAGCCCTTTCTTGTTTGCAATGGTGATGGACAGGTTGACGGACAAGATCAGGCAGGAGTCTCCATGGACGATGATGTTCGCGGATGACATTGTGATCTGTAGCGAGAGTAGGGTGCAGGTTGAGGAGAGCCTGGAGAGGTGGAGGTATGCACTGGAGAGAAGAGGAATGAAAGTCAGTAGGAGCAAGACGGAATACCTATGCGTGAATGAGAGAGAGGACAGTGGAATGCTGAGGATGCAAGGAGTGGAGGTGACAAAGGCATTTGAGTTTAAATACTTGGGGTCAACTGTCCAAAGTAACGGGGAGTGCAGTAGAGAGGTGAAAAAGAGAGTGCAGGCAGGGTGGAGTGGGTGGAGAAGTGTGTCAGGAGTGATTTGCGACAGAAGGGTACCAGCAAGAGTTAAAGGGAAAGTTTACAAGATGGTTGTGAGACCAGCTATGTTATATGGTTTGGAGACAGTGGCACTGACGAAAAGACAGGAGGCGGAGCTGGAGGTGGCAGAGTTGAAGATGCTAAGATTTTCACTGGGAGTAACGAAGAAGGACAGGATTAGGAACGATTATATTAGAGGGACCGCTCAGGTTGGACGGTTTGGAGACAAAGCAAGAGAGGCAAGATTGAGATGGCTTGGACATGTGTGGAGGAGAGATGCTGAGTATATTGGGAGAAGGATGCTGAATATGGAGCTGCCAGGGAAGAGGAGAAGAGGCAGGCCAAAGAGGAGGTTTATGGATGTGGTGAGGGAGGACATGCAGGTGGCTGGTGTGACAGAGGAAGACGCAGAAGACAGGAAGAGGTGGAAATGGATGATCCGCTGTGGCGACCCCTAACGGGAGCAGCCGAAAGTAGTAGTAGTAGCTTTGGCTGCGTAGCTACATTTGTGCTAAACCCTCAGTCCTGTTACCCTCAGTCCTGTTACCTATAGGAAGGGTAACAGGACTGAATAATAGTAACAGGAATGAGGATTTTAAATGAAAGGGGCATTTTGAAGGGGATGGTGAGGTAGAGAGAGCTGGGGTGAAGTAGGGAGGGGGGTAGGTACAGTAGGGGACCTACTGTAGGGTAGTGTTTCCCCCTAGTGGTATCTGGTGGAACTGCAGGGGCTCCATTCAAAAGCTTTCATCCCTGTATTGGGTGGTAAATATTGTAGAACTAATAATTAAGATAAAATCATGGCAATAACTAAGTTATAAGATTCTTCAGCACATTATGTCAAATATTTGTATGGGGGGCTATATGCTAGGGTTCCAGAGCTCTAAAAAAGCTTGAGAACCAGTGGTGTAGAGAGGCGGGAAGGTCAAGAGGGGAGGGACTGGAGTGCAGAAGTAGGTAAAGGAAGGGTGGATGGATGCAGGGATGGGTGGAGCAAGATAGAGAAGAGGGGAATTTGAGTTTGTTTTGTGAATTTTGTATAACATGAATTCATTGGTTGGTGTTTTACAGTTGGACTTGCAAACATTTTAATAATGTGAACATATTACTTTCAGGGAGGCAGTCGTTTAAGTGCTGCAGAGAAGCAGCGGAGATATCGTGCTCGGCGCGATGGAGAGAGCAATACTTAAAAAAGGAGCAGCAGAAATACAAGGATGACTTACACTCACCGGCCACTTTATTAGGCACACATGTCCAACTGCTCGTTAACGCAAATTTCTAATCAGCCAATCACATGGCAGCAACTCAATGCATTTAGGCATGTAGACATGGTCAAGACGATCTGCTGCAGTTCAAACCGAGCATCAGAATGGGGAAGAAAGGGGATTTAAGTGACTTTGAACGTGGCATGGTTGTTGGTGCCAGACGGGCTGGTCTGAGTATTTCAGAAACTGCTGATCTACTGGGATTTTCACGCACAACCATCTCTAGAGTTTACAGAGAATGGTCCGAAAAAGAGAAAATATCCGATGAGCGGCAGTTCTGTGGGCGAAAATGCCTTGTTGATGCCAGAGGTCAGAGGAGAATGGCCAGACTGGTTCGAGCTGATAGAAAGGCAACAGTAACTCAAATAACCACTCATTACAACCGAGGTATGCAGAAGAGCATCTCTGAACGCACAACACGTCGAACCTTGAGGCAGATGGGCTACAGCAGCAGAAGACCACACCGGGTGCCACTCCTGTCAGCTAAGAACAGGAAACTGAGGCTACAATTCGCACAGGCTCACCAAAATTGGACAATAGAAGATTGGAAAAACGTTGCCTGGTCTGATGAGTCTCGATTTCTGCTGCAACATTCGGATGGTAGGGTCAGAATTTGGCGTCAACAACATGAAAGCATGGATCCATCCTGCCTTGTATCAACGGTTCAGGCTGGTGGTGGTGGTGTAATGGTGTGGGGGATATTTTCTTGGCACACTTTGGGCCCCTTAGTACCAATTGAGCATCGTGTCAACGCCACAGCCTACCTGAGTATTGTTGCTGACCATGTCCATCCCTTTATGACCACAGTGTTCCCATCTTCTGATGGCTACTTCCAGCAGGATAACGCGCCATGTCATAAAGCTCGAATCATCTCAGACTGGTTTCTTGAACATGACAATGAGTTCACTGTACTCAAATGGCCTCCACAGTCACCAGAGCTCAATCCAATAGAGCACCTTTGGGATGTGGTGGACCGGGAGATTCGCATCATGGATGTGCAGCCGACAAATCTGCAGCAATTGCGTGATGCTATCATGTCAATATGGACCAAACTCTCCGAGGAATGTTTCCAGTACCTTGTTGAATCTATGCCACGAAGGATTAAGGCAGTTGTGAAGGCAAAAGGGGGTCCAACCCGGTACTAGCAAGGTGTACCTAATAAAGTGGCCAGTGAGTGTAGCTTCAGGCAGGAAGAAGCTTATTAATGATTTAGGCAGGAGGGACAAGGCCAGACGTCGGAAAGAATGGAGGGAGACCTACTACAGGATGAAGTCCAGGAAAGAAACGTTACAAAATGTTTTTGCCTTTGCAGAAGATGCAGAGCCCATAGGATCAAGACACACATACAGAGTGAGAGGAGTGGGACATGAGCGCAGCGATATGAGTGGGACACACACACACACACACACACACACACACACACACACACACACACACACACACACACACACACACACACACACACACACACACACATGGTTCCTTGTTTGGTCAAATTTTGACACTTGTGACACCTGTTCAGACATGATTAGTTACTGTTCTCTATTTTACTCTCCATTCTTTATAGCCCTTTTAATTTTTTTCTCTTCTCTACACGCACATGCAAACTCACACACACACGCACACGCACACACAAACGATTGAAGGAAGAGGACATTTTCGGTTCCATGTTTGGACAATGTTGACACTTCTAACACCTATTCAGTTACTTTTCTTCATTCTGTTCTGTCATAGTCAGCCATTGAGCACTTCTTAACAATTCTTTTTTACTTACATTTGATTGAGGGAGGTTCTATTATCGCTACTCCGTAGTGTTATATTTACATATTGCCCTCTGACCTCGCCTCTGGCGACGCTAGGCTCTGAAATTCACCGCTCATGCGACAGCATCCCCTAAGCCCCGCCCACAACTGCACTTGACATGCGTCACCACATCACTCGTCAGTTCGACTAGAGCCTCCTTCAAGGGAAGACGTGTCGCGCTGAGCTCTGTTGCGGGTCTTTTCTTCATTGCTAGCTAGCTTAGCTATTTTCTCTATTTTGACAATAGTGCGGTTTTCTCCGTCACTATGGCTGGTGTTAACGTCGACGTCGATGTTCTTTTCGCCGAGTTTTATAGTTGTTGCCACAGGAAGAAGGACGCTGGCGATTTCCATCCTTTTTGCAGCGACCATCCTAGCATGGCTCATGTTCGGGAGACTGCAGCTAGCCTAGAGGCGCCACCATGCATGGTGTGCGCTTCATGGCTGCTCAGTCGACAGACGAGCTGGGTTTCACACGCCTTTTCCACTCAGGTTGGTTCCGGTGTGATCGAGACCCCTCCCCGGCCGGGCTCGTTGGTTTCTGCTGTGCTACCTTGGATCCAGGATCACATGTGCCCACCGGCGGTTCCGCAGGCTGCTACTCAAGATGGCGGATCTTGCTCCTACCAAGTCCCTGAGGAAGGGTCCGAGGAGGAGGCAAAGTTCGACGAGTTTTTCCCTTTTTTTCCTCGAGAGGGCCTTGGCTTCGACGGGGACCACAAGGGTTGCCCCAGTCCATGCCTCGGTGACGCCCGGAATGGATCAGGCGTTCTCTGCCTCGGTGGAGGTGCGCAAAGGCCGGAAGCACATTCCGCCCTTTCCCCCATCACGGAGTCCATCAAAGCCACATGGCCGGAACCAGAGAAGGTGCGCTCCACTGTTAAAGTGAACACCAAGAGCCACCTGACGGTTGCCGGCTGGTCTCCTGCTTCTATGCCGCCCCCCACTGTGGAGAAATTTCTTTTTCCCCGGCTCCACCCTGGTAAGCTACGCGAACCGGAGAGCAAGGAGGCGGCGATGAAGATCAAACATCCCTCGCCAGACATAGCGTCCATGGATGACCACGCGCGCCAAATCTGGTTCAGTGTTCTCCGCTCCGCAGCGGCCATCTCCACAGCTGGTCTGGCAGCTGGTCATCTGGCGCGGGCGGTGGACAGTGAGAGCCAGGGGGATGACGACACCGATGCCTCACGCCTGGACGAGACTTGGAGGGCTTCTCAGATCATCGGCACGGTCCTCCGTGATGCCGCGGTGAACCTAGGTGCGGCTCTGTCCTCCTCAGTCCTGCTGAGGCGCGAGTTCTGGACGAAGGACTGTCGCTTGGAGGACGGGGTCGTTAAGATGATCCGCAAGCTCCCCATCAACACGGACGGCCTTTTCGGTGTGGATGAGCCAGCACTGGAAAAGATCCGTCACGACCTGGCCAACGCGGAGCTGCTGGCTAAGACCTTCAAAGAGAAGGGTCCCGCGCAGCCTCCGGCACGCACTCAAGGCTCTCCGAAGCCCCAGCCGCAGGGGGGGCGAGGTCGAGCCTCAAAGCGCTGCAAGAACTACGACAAGAGCCAGTCGGCTGGCCCCGCGCCAGCCCCTGGGGCTCACAGTCAGTCCCACCACGCTGGCGGAGGCGGCGCGGGTGGTCCTCAGCCTGACGTGAAGCGGAAGTACGAGCACCAGACCAGGGGTGCCAGCTCGGGAGATCCGCGCCGCCGCTGACGGTGCGCGACAGACCCCCACACCCCCTGTTCGAACATTGCAGGTATTGATGTTATGGCCACTGGTGGCAAGGTTTTACCATGCAATGAGGGGAACATTTTGATGAATAAAGATTTCAGTTCTGCATTTTATCCTTCGTGTTCCTCGTCTGTAGATTATTCTACGGTGGGTGGTCTGTCATATAATGTTGGTGATGTCGATGCTACTTTTATTCCACACGCACATGATGTAGTGAGTAATGTTGTGTCACATGCCACCGGACTCTGCAAGCAAGTCAGAAGAAACGAAGATGTTCCAGATATGGCAATGGGTTCACTAGCTTCACAGGGTGTAGGCTATGTGAATTATACCGCTGAGATCAGTTCTGTTTCAAACCGTACACAAGGTTATGGGTTGTTGAACTCTGTATCTATGCCTGTCTCGGATAATCGGGAGCTGTCATATGGGAATGAAATTAGTTTATCCCATCAGACAGGCGTCCAGAGTTACGCGCTGGGTTTTCCCGTGCGTAAAGCAGGGTTACCGGAGCGCATGACTCGCTGTCTGTGGCCAGTCGGAGAGGTTGCTGGGCGCGCGCATGCTGATGCTGATTTTTCCGCGCTCCCACATTCTGTTGGGCAAAATCCTGCACATATTCGCTCCCCATATGGGACGCGGTCCGCCGTGGGAGCCTCTCAACACTTCCGTGGAGAGCTCGGAGGTTGGACCGGAATGGCAGCGATACAGCCTATTTCTCGACAGCCAGACACAACGCGTCACGCGCCCTCTGTCTCCCCATTACGCACGCTGGCAGGCGCTGCCGGGTGTACCAGAGTGGATCCTCCGGACGGTCAGGCATGGGCACGAGATTCGGTTCGAGCAGGGTCCTCCCCCCTTACACGGGCATACGTCAGACGCTGATCCATTCACCTGCCGAAGCAGAGGTGTTGCGGCAGGAAATATTGGAGATGCTGTCCAAAGACGCGATACAGGTGGTGGAGAGAGGCACAGAGGAAATAGGGGTTTATTCGAGATATTTCCTCGTGCCCAAGAAATCGGGGGGCATGCGGCCGATTCTAGATCTGACATGGTTCAATACTTGGGTGCGCAAAGAATCATTCCACATGCTGACGGTCCCCCAGCTCCTAGCCATGATATCGAGCGGAGCCTGGTTCACATTTGTGGACCTCAAGGACGCATATTTCCATGTCCCGATAGTGGGTCACCACTGGAAATATCTCAGGTTCGCGTTTCAGGGAACGTGTTACGAGTACAAAGTCCTCCCGTTCGGCTACAGTTTGGCCCCACGGGTCTTTTCGATGTGCGTCAAGGCGGCTCTCACTCCGCTATTCGCCCAGGGTTACGTTATAGCCTACTACTTGGACGATCTGCTTCTGATAGCCCCAGATCACCGGCTGGCTGTGGAACGCACGAGTCGCCTGGTTTCGCACCTGTCAGACCTGGGTCTCACGGTAAACTGGAAGAAGAGCGCTCCCTGGCCGTCACACGAAACCATCTATCTGGGATTAGCGTTGGACTCAGGGAGGATGCTGGCTTCCGTCTCGGAGGAGCGGTGGCAGGGGTTAGAGGACCTTCTTGCCAGTTTTGCCCCGGGCCGGACGGTGACAGTAGGTCAACTGCGTCGGTTCCTGGGCATCATGTCCTCTGCTCACCAGGTGGTGCCTCTGGGTCTGCTTTTTATGAGGAGACTCCAGTGTTGGCTTATTCGAGAGGGCCGGTTCCGCCGGCTGCGCCAATGGCACAGGTTAGTGGTCCCGGAGGGGGTGAGCTTGGACCTGGATCACTGGGCTGAGGCCTGCAGATCCAGGGTTGGGATTCCCCTCGGACCCAGATCGGAGGAGGTGATTCTATTCACGGACGCATCCCTGGGAGGTTGGGGTGCGATCTGTGGCCACGGCACAATCAGAGGAGTATGGCCCGTGAGTCACAATGCGCACATCAACGCGCTGGAGCTGGAGGCAGGGCTGTTGGCGGTGCGTCATTTAGCTCCTCTCCTATGACATCGACACATTCTGGTCAGGTCGGAAAGTACCACTACGGTGGCGTATATCAACAGGCAGGGCGGGACGCGGTCGGCTGCGTGTCGTGCATTAGCCTACGACCTGTGGAGTTGGGTGCATCAGAACGCGCAGTCCATTCGGGCAGTTCATGTGCCTGGCAGCCAGAACGAGGCAGCGGACATCATGTCGCGTGGCGGGCCCAGCTGGGACAACTGGTCCCTCAATCCTCTTATCGTGGAGATGATCTGGGCGAGGTTCGGAGTGGCACAGGTGGACTTGTTTGCGTCCAAGAGGAACGCCAAATGCGCACGATGGTATTCGCTCTGCCCGAGCGACAACCCGCCTATGGGGATGAATGCGCTGGGCATCGAGCCGTGGCCACGCGAGCTGCTCTATGCTTTTCCCCCTCTGGGTCTGATACCGGCGGTGGGGGAACGGATCAGATGCACGGGCGCGTCGGTTATCCTGGTGGCTCCCAACAACCCAGGCGCGCCGTGGTTTCCGAACATGGTTTCCATGGTGCGCGCGCCACAGTTCCTCCTCCCGATGTGGCTGGACGCTCTGACGCAGGCAGACGGGATTATCCAACAGGAGCCCCTTCTAGCAGGGTTCCAACTGGCGGCCTGGCTTCTGAGAGGGCCAGGCTGAGAGAGGAGGGCTTTGATGAGGCCACGGTGGCCACTATACAAGCCTCGCGCGCTCCGAGCACATCGGCGCAATACGACTCCAAGTGGAGAGTTTTTGCTAGGTGGTGCTTGGGAGAGGGCGTGGAACCTTTGTCTGCATCCTTGGCCCACGTTGCGGCGTTCTTGGAATACAAGAGATCGACTGACAATTTAGCCTACGAAACGATCAAGGGGTACTTGGCAGCGATCTCAGCCTTTATGCCTAGGCCGGGTGGCGACACTGTCTTCTCTCACCCCCGTATGGTGGCATTCCTCAAGGGGGTGAGGAACAGGCAGGGTGTTCGGAACGACCGCACGGCCACTTGGGATTTATCCCTGGTTCTGTCGGCGTTGTGTTCTGCGCCATTCGAGCCTTTGGAATCGGCTGACGTTAAGTGGCTGTCGGCCAAGGTGGCGCTCCTGCTGGCCCTGGTGTTTTTGGGTAGGGTCAGCGAACTGTGCGCGCTCTCCACGGAGGGCATCGAATTTGCCGCGGACAGTTCAAAGGTGATAGTCTACCCGAATCCGTCGTTTCGTCCGAAACATGTCACCGCGCGTTACCAGCGGGTGCCATTGGTGTTGTCAGCCTTTTATCCCTCTCCCTCTTCGGAGGAGGAGAGGAGGCTCCATCTCCTCTGCCCGGTTCGTGCGCTACGGGTTTACCTGGAGCGCACTGGTCCTTTCAGAAAGACTAAACAGGTCCTTGTCTGCTACGGGGCGACGGGCAGGAAAGGAGAGGCGCTGTCTAGCCAGAGGCTTTCTCATTGGATTTGCTCTGGGATCTCCCAAGCCTATGTGGGGGCTGGTAGAGAAGTACCCAGGTTTAAAGCGCACTCCACGAGGGGCACAGCCGCTTCGGTGGCTCTCTATGCTGGTGTGGCGATGGAGTCTATTATGTCAACGGCAATGTGGTCTTTGCCACATTTGTTCATTAATCATTACTTAACTGATCAGTCTGCTATGACAGTGACCGGTGCTGTGCTTGGCACAGCGAGGCGCACTGATGCGTAATGCGCTCCGGCCATACGCAAGCGCGGACGTTTGTACATAGTTCATTTAAAATAAAATGAAAAAAAAGAATATATATAGGCTATAGCCTATGTGTATATGTATATGGAAAGTTGGAACGGTTACGTTCCCTTTTCTCTTTTTTCCCGCCCCTTTATGCGAGCCTCCCCTCTACGATATACTAGCCGGCCAAAGGGGGGATTTGAGTACTGGGTGTGAGGTGTTGTTCCCCTTATTGTCCTCAGCGCGGGTGGCAGGCGAGGGGCATTAGTCCGCCGCTACTCCGTAGTTGGGGCAATATGTAAATATAGCACTACGGAGTAGCGATAATAGAACTCCTGGTTCTGTAGAGAACCTAGGTTCTATGAGCTACGGAGTAGTGCTATATTTCCCTGCTCGCCTGCTAAGGTCCCTTGAAGGAGGCTTTGGTGGGTCGAACTGACGAGTGATGTGGTGACGCATGTCAAGTGCAGTTGTGGGCGGGGCTTAGGGGATGCTGTCACATGAGCGGTGAATTTCAGAGCCTAGCGTTGCCAGACGCGAGGTCAGAGGGCAATATGTAAATATAGCACTACTCCGTAGCTCATAGAACCTAGGTTCTCTACAGAACCAGGAGTTCTGAGACATCCAGTTGTTCACATGGATGTAGAAACTCAATCCTGTTACTCAGCTTTCATTCCTGTTACTCGGTGTTCACTCAGCTTTCATTCCTGTTACTCGGTGTTCATTCCTGTTACTCACTTGTTTTACTTGAAAAAATAAAGATTAAACATGTATTTTTCAATTTGTCTTTGCCCATCATATAAACACTTGTTGGATAGATCACATAAGCATTTTTTGATCAAATTCAGGTTGGGGTCTCCCCCAAAAAATAAATAACTGGCTTTGTATTTTGAAAATAAATGCATTTTACCTGCAAACTTCTGACTTTTTACCCAAAGCTATATATGTTTTGAATATTTATCAAATTATTTCATATACACACACAGTTCCTTGAGGGAAAAAAATTGATTTACTTTTATTTGATCTATTTATAGTAAAAAAGAGTATTGGTAACAGGACTGAAAAATATGTGGTTATCTTCCATTTTGAAACCTTGTAAAAATTTAAATAAATGTGCCTGAGATTGACGGTTACATATTTTGAATAGTTAAACATGTATGTTTTCAGATGCAATCCTGAAAAAAATTGAAAACTTAAGTTTTAATTTTGAAAAATCTCAACATGCAAAATCCACCGATTCGTAGGACTGGCCCCAATATCTACTTATGACCATCAGAAGGGTAATTTTGTGTATAGTTCTGATATATCCGAAGGTGATGCAAGAGCAAGCCTCCAGAATGGCGTCGGGAGGCACCTCCATATGATACGAACTGCAGCACTTTGTCTTCGAACCGTGATAAAGGCAATGCCCAAATGGGAAAAGCCAGCTCCGACATCTCTAGTGGCACTGAAGGCATGTTCACCTGAACTACCAGAAGAACTGTTGCTATTTTATAAAACACATCTCTGTGGCATTCGTGACCCTTCTGGCAATGACAACAGAGATGCAGTTGATAGGAAAGTGATAGCCATGTCATCAGATGCTGTGTACAACACATCAAGAGGTAGAAACTATTTATATTAACAATTATGCAACTGTAATATTTCAGTTGGTGTGTTTCCGAGTGCGATTAGTCAATTAATGTTCTCTAGTTTAACTGAGTACATTTGGGATGGTAAACTGACAAATCTTTCATATAAAAATGCTTGGTTTCCTTGTGTATGGTATGCCTCTTTCACTCTGTGTGTGTTTTCTTATTTCAGGATAACCCAATGTTCAGCATAAAGAACATTGACTTTGCTCTACTTCCACCTTGTACAAAGACTGTGTGCAACAAATTAGGACGGGCCCAATTCATTAGCATTTTATGGGGAAATGCTGACTCACCATATCCAGGACAAGATTTGGATCCTGTTAACTATGGGTGGAAGCACAAGAATGGATATTATGCTCCTGACTGGTTCGTGGGACCTGCCGTCCCAGACAGTCTTTTCCAGGAAGGGGAACTAGAGCATGACCGTAGTATGGATGCTGATGATTCAAGTTCTGAACTACCCTGGAGTGATGACTCAGAAAGTGAACTAGAAAGCTGAGCATCCATCTAAAAAAGCCAAAGTTAATTAAAAAATATTGATTGATTTATTATTCAAAATCTGTTTCAAGTGGTGCTTTCAATATTTACTCTAGGTTAAGTCTGAGATTGTAAGGCATAGGGACCACATTTGTCCTGAAAGAAATTATGTAGACAGACAGACAGACAGACAAATAGATAGATAGACAGACAGGCAGACAGACAAACAGATATATATACATATATATATATATATATATATATATAGAGAGAGAGAGAGAGAGAGAGAGACTGCACAGTGAGACTGTAGACAATTGACAGCTATAGAATGTTGAACTCACCAAGATTCCACCATGTATTTCAATAGGATTTTTTTTACTCCATTATCTTAAATATTTTTAAAAAAAAGTAAAAAGTGCACAAAAATGAAAATATCATAGCTGAAGTGTCATTTACAAGACCAACGTGACAAAGTTTGAATGAAGTTCCTATGTGGAACGGTTCTGATTCTAGCTAGAAATGTAGGAAGAACAATATGCAAGCATTAAAGTAATGGACATAGGGATAACATTAGAGGCGTCGGCCGGGCCCTTTGCAGCAGAATATTTGTCTGGCAGGGGCCATTCTGTATTCTGTGGGACCTACCTATTCCTTTTAAGTTGGTTTGAGATGGTACCTGGAATGTTTGATCAAATGCGTTTTTGGGCCCCTCTTTGAGGTCGCCAGGAGTCACACGCAGCAGGGGGTCCCCGGCAGACATCCATATCTGCATGTGTTAGGTCACACCATAAATGTTCCTGTGTTCAGATTACATTACATTACAGTCATTTAGCCGACGCTTTTATCCATAGCGACTTACAATAAGTGCATTTAACGTAGGAAATCAGGAGAAATACTAATCATCAGAGGTCATAATTCAATTCAATTCAGTTTATTGTCGTTAAAAACAATGTGCAGGCACATGTTAAAAATGAAATTAGGGCTGTGGCTTTACCAATCAGTGCAAGACAGACACAGACAAACACAGCAAACACAATATAAGATATACACACATGAAGACCAAAGCTAAAAATAAGTTAAAAGAGAGCTGGAGTACAAAATATTTAAAAATATCTACAGACATTCAGTGGGTAGCCAGGTTCAGGTGGGCAACAGCTTGTGGAAAGAAGCTGTTTTTGAGCCTGGTAGTGCGGGCTCTGAGGCTCCTGTAGCGCCTCCCAGAGCGCAGGGGGGAGAACAGTCCATGGTTGGGGTGGGTGGGATCTCTGCTGATGCTCAGACCCCTTCGAAAGCAGCATTTGTGATAAATGTCTTTTATGGCTGGGAGCTGCGTACCGGTGATATGCTGGGCCGCCTTGACGACCCGCTGCAGAGCTTTCTGGTCTACTGAGGTGTAGTTGTCATACCACACTGAGATGCAGCTGGTCAGGATGCTCTCTATGGTGCAGTGGTAGAAGTTGGTGAGAATGTTGGGGGATAGGCGGGTGCTCCTTAGCCTCCTCAGGAAATGCAAGCGTTGTTGGGCCTTTTTCACAAGGGCCTGGGTGTTTAATGTCCAGGAAAATTCCTCGCTGATGTGGACTCCAAGGAATTTAAAGCTGGAAACACGCTCCACTTCCACCCCATTGATGTGTATGGGGGAGTGGCTGCAGCTGCTAGACCTCCTGAAGTCCACAATAAGTGCATCTTCTCTGTAAACATGCATCGAAGAGCAAAACCAGTGCTAAAGTAAAAGCGCAAATATGGATACAGTATCTAAATCCAGATGTTGGTACCTCGTTCGTTTGATCAAAATGCTCTGGGCTGCCAGTCTAGAATCAGGAATCAGGAACACTTTATCGGTCATTTCACTTCATGTACTTGCGTAAATGAAATGAAATTAAATATCATTTCCCCCAGCCCACAGCAGTGCAACACAATGGCAAAAACACATCCAAAAACTACAAGAACACATATAGCTAAACTATAACACATACTATATCCAAATTAAGCAACAACAAAAAATCACTGTCCAAGAGAACGAACAACAGCCAGGATGACTGTCGGAGCTGCCAGTCTGCATGGGCTAGCAGTTAGCTTAGCCTGCCATGCTTTCACATACTGTCAGACTGCCCTCGGTGTTTCCTCTTTGGGTACAGCTCCAGGCAGAGCCATGGTCCTTGGGCCCACCGGACGCGGACCAGGCTCCCCCAGCTGATCCAACGCCAGCTATCCCAGCCAGACACCCTCGAGACCCCCCTCCTCCGTACTCTAAACGATGACACCAAAAACACAGTCAACTCTAGGTGAGACCGCCCTCAATGTTATCAGAACTGCCGGTCTGCATGGGCTAGCAGTTAGCTTAGCCTGCCCCGCTTCCATGTCCCGTCACTCTACCCTCAGTACCTCCTCTTCGGGCACAACTCCAGGCAGGGCCGTGGTCCCTTGACCCACAGGATGCAGCAGACCAGGTTCTCCCAGCTGATCCAGTGCCAGCCCTACCAGCCATCAAACAAAGACACAAACTTAGACACAGACGTGGACAAAGACACCGCATGGATGCTACTGGGTGAGGCCGCCGCAAACGTGAGTTCATGCCACCATCACAGCTTTGTGTTGCTTTCTCTCGGCCCACTTCTGATACTGCTGTTCTCATGTTGTCTGATATTGGTGTTCTAAAGTATGCATCACAGACGTTCACTCATCAACAGATTTGCTTGCTTTTTTATTTTATTTTATTGTGTATATAATAGTTGCCTTGGCTATCCTGGAGACAAATATTTTCTTAATTCAATGATAGATAAGTTGTGCTATTTGAAGCTTGGAATTAAATGACCAACAGTTTGCTCTAACAGCCAGTTCTATTCACACACACACACACACACACACACACACACACACACACACACACACACACACACACACACACACACACACACACAGATTTGTCTCCAAGATAAACATGGATGCTTCCAACCGGCCACTTTATTGACCAGTTGTGAGTACTGAAATTTCAGTACCACAGAGTAAGAGTTCCTAGCATTCACAAAACGTTTGACTTTTTTTCCTTTCATTTAGCAGATGCTTTTATCCAAAGCGACATACATCTGAGAGCTGATGCAACACAAGCAATGATCTAGGACATTTGGTATATGCTATACCAGATAAAGGACCAGAAATAGGTAACTCGATTGCAAGTTGTACAAGTTAAAATGTCACAGTATGACTAAGAGGAAATTTAACTCATATTTCATGCTAATGATATATTTCGTTCAGAATCAAATAGCTGAACATACACAGGAAATCATTGTGGAAAATGCTGTGATCTGTCAGCCAAAGGCATCATTTAAAAAGAGAGTAAGAAAAATTGTACGTGAGTCAACATGGCAATTGTAGACTATATAAAAGGTTACAGAACAAAGAGTAAGTTTGTGTAAATAACAATTACTGCTAAAGGTGACTTTCAGAGTCAAACAGCAGACGATGATACCATCACCAGGTCAGTTGTGTTAGGAGACCATAGTCTCAATTACCAAGAAGACTCAGACTGAGGCTGAACGTCTGGATGTGAGCAGCAAAGCCTGGGAGGAGGAGAAGGACACACTGCTCCTCGACAAGGAGAAATTGCTCTGAGATGGTGAGGCGCCTTAATGGTGAGCCGTTATTAATATTATTAGCTGCAGCTGTGTTTATCCTGCTATGCTTGCATCACAGAGTACCATTACCAGCCTGCCATGTTTTTAATCTGTAGATATCAGCAAACTCACTGAAATGGCTGAGGGTTCAGATTGCACTTTATATATTGCTTTTCTTGCTGCAACAGCCACTCAAAGTGCTTTACATTTAATAAATGGCTCTCATTCACTCAAGCATGCACACACTCGTAAACCGATGGTGGTGTCATGCAAGGTAACAACCAGATCACCGAGAGCAGTTAAGGCTTGGGTGTCTTGCTCAGGAGCACCACAAAATTTTTGCCAGGAGGAGCCAAGGATCGAACTAGTAACTCTCCAGTTACCAGAGACCTCTAGCTCTACCTCCAAGATACTGCCACCTTAGTTACTGTTTAAACGCTTCACCAATGTCACCACGTAGTATTAGCAACAGCTCATACAGTATAGAGCTTCCATGTGAATTCATGATTACTGAGACTGAATGCTATACTGTCTTAAAGGCCTATTAATCGTTGGGGTCCCACTTTAAGTTCTCCCCCTTTCCCTGCCCCTGGTTATTGACTGTACAGTAGTGTTATTTTCCTCTTCTTGTTGCCTGTGAAGCAAAATTTACATCACACTGAAAGAAACTGTGTCCCCTCACAGAGAGAAGAGCATGTTTGCAGGGTTTGGAAAGTGGAGGGGCAGGTGGGTTGATAGCTAACTTTACATCATAACCCTTTGGCTTAGTAGAGTAGCTTAAATATTTCATGGAGAGATCTTTCTTTGGCTGTGTTTGATTGAAGTATTTCATGCTATTTTTTTTACTATTTTTTTTTTTTGCTTTACTATATATGCCTGTGCAGCAAAAAACGTTGTTCTAAAGCCATCTTTAATCTGACTTTTTTATCTTTAGCACATAAAATAGTTGGATTGAATGTAGAAACTTTGAAAACCTGCAAGATTTCAGTGACGTGATATTTTATAAATGTCTTCGTTGTTTGACACTGAATGGAATGCCTCTGTCTTTCTCTGAATAATTTGTAGCCATGCAGTAAGGTGAACCACATCCACCTCAGTAAAATGACACCGCCACTTCCAAAAATGCATTGATGATTTCCATTGGAAATGTGCCCTTTAAGATTAGGGATGGTCCAGTGTCTCGTTTTACAGTCTATCAAGTCCTGTGTAATGGATATGAGATAGAGGGTGTTGAGCAAATGGGAAATGAATTTCACAAGACCCTTTTATTGAGGGTCTGTCAGAATGGATGGGTTTTGAGTATCAACACATTAAAGCTAGGAAGGCTGGAATTATTCTAACATTTAGGATATTACAGTAAACTTGACGATATCGACTCTTGGAATAAGATGCATTTAACTTTATCGTTCAAATTTCAAAAAGCAAGAGACTGGGCTTAATTGGTCAAGGTCTTTTTTTTCTTTTCTTTTTTCCTGTTCTGTTTTGCAGATACTGACATCCTGGCTGCACTAATTTTGCATGGTATATAAAATGCAACTTGATTGATTGATTGATTGATTGATTGATTGATTGATTGATTGATTGATTGATTGATTGATTGATTGATTGATTGATTGATTGATTGATTGATTGATTGATTGATTGATTGATTGATTGATTGATTGATGGTAGATCCATTTTTCACATTAAAGTGTGAGTGTATCCACACAGGTAGCTTGTTTTCTGTTTTTCTTTTAGAGTTGGAAAGAGACTCAAGTAGTGTTATCCCACTTTCAGCCTCCAGTCAGCATTAGACTGATACAAGCAAAGCAGCAGTGTGATGCATCGTAGGCATAATGAATTGTCATTTAAGATGACTTTCCCAACTTTACTGGGTCAAGTTTTCATTCTGGACAACTGCAATTACAGTTTTTAATTCAATGTTGTTGCACCAAATCTGAATCACCATAAAATCTTGTCATGGGTCTTGTGTATCTTGTTGAGCCACACAAGTACAAGTCAACATGGGCTATACAGGCGCATGAGGTTGTGGGTAGCTGGAGACCACAGCATACTTCTGTCTACTCGATACGGGATTACTGCAGCATAAACAATATAGTATAAGGGCGCTATGGGAGCCCCAAGCCCCCATTCCCAAAATGCAACTCAGAGGAAAAGGCACATAAGGGAGTGCCAGAGCCTATATTTAACCCTTGATACCCCTTGAGAATCTACAAGTGACACTGATGGCATTGGGCAGCCGGTGGAAAAGGCCCAGAGGACCCGTTGTCTAACTCCTAACTTCTAAACTCCAGCCAATGCTTTTGTTTGGATATTGATATTTTATTTGGGGAGCGGAGTCACAAGAGACTCTTAAAGGAACACTTTGGGTGTCCGGGTAGCATAACAGTCTGTTCCGTTGCCTACCAACACAGGAATCGCCGGTTCGAATCCCCGTGTCACCTCTGCCTTTGTCGGGCATCCCTACAGACACAATTGACCGTGTGTGCGGGTGGGGAGCCGGATGTGGGTATGTGTCCTGGTTGCTGCACTAGCACCTCCTCTGGTCGGTCGGGGCACCTGTTCGGAGGGGAGGGGGAACTGGGGGGAATAGTGTGATCCTCCCACGTGCTATGTCCCCCTAGCGAAACTCCTCACTGCCAGGTGAAAGGAAACAGCTGGTGACTCCACATGTATCGGAGAAGGCATGTGGTGGTCTGCAGCCCTTCCCGGATCAGCAGAGGGGGTGGAACAGCGACCGGGATGGCTCGGAAGAGTGGGGTGACTGGCCAAGTACAATTGGAGGGGAAAAAGGGGGAAAATTCCAATTTTTTTCAAAAAGGAACACTGCACTCAAAAACAACACAAGGCTCAGTAACTAGAGCACCATAAAATCACATGGACAATGGTGATATGCTTGACCAAACTTACTCTATGTACATAGACTAAATAATACTGTTAGCACTACCCACGGATAACATGTCAAATGACATTACATACTTGGGAAGTAAAAAACTAAGAGACTACTGGAGGGAGAGACAGTGTGCGTGCGTATTAGAAGTATTATGGCTGTAGCAGTTCGTCAGAGTAAGTTGCGTCCTCACACAATACTTGCTGGTGCATGTAGTGACTGGTTTCTGACTGGCTCTCTGAACAGGGAGACTGGTTTCCCTGTAAATATGAGTTACACCAAAGCGGTTCAAGTTTTAATAGACAATCCAGGGCTAGGCAACATGATACAGAAAGGGCTGGTGTGGGTGTAGGTCTTTGCTCTAACCAAGCGGTTACACACCTGATTCTATTAGTCAACCAATAGTCTTTGCTAAGGACCTTGTTTTGTAGACTCAGGTGTGTAACTGCTTGGTTGGAACAAAGACCTGCACCCACACTGGCACTTTCTGGGTCATGTTTTCCACCCCTGATAGAACATCAGTACTTCCTGGATGTGCACATTTTGAGTGGTGAAATTTCCCTTTAAAGAAGCAATCCTGACATGTACTTTTGATGCAGAATTCTAAAATGAAGCCACATGCATCCAGCTGGAGGGAGTGGTCTGCATAGTGGTCTTGCTCATGTCTATTGCTGCTGTGGCTTGGCTCCCATATGACAGTATAAAGAAAAACGCATCAGCAGTCCTGCTTTCTGACACACCAGCTTCACAACCTGAACCCCGCTGCTGGCCATGGATGAAGATCAACCAAACAACTAAATGGGATTTTTATCAACACCAAATTTTATTAGAAGACAATCTAGTAAGTCTGTGAATGTTCTCATTCATCCAGGTCATGGTTATCCAAAGGAATTGAATCAAGTGCAACTGGACTTGATTCAGCTCCAGCTCTCTTTTAACTTATCTTTAACTTATTTTTAACTTTAACTTATTTTTAGCTTTGGTCTTTGAAGTAATACTTGGGGTACTATTGGTCGAGGATCAATGACGACACCGGGTTATAGAACTCAGGTTTAATCGTGGCTCAGTAGGCAGACGTAATAACCATACATGGTAGTGGTGTAACCATAATAACAGTCCGGGTAGTACATAACACCTAGTGTAGTTCCAGTGTATATACATGGCGTTATATCACTACATCCCCCCTGTTTAGTTTTCAATTTTTACAGTATCAAAATACAAACATATTCAGAGCCCTCCTTTTGTGTGTGATTGTCTCTACTCATAGTCCTTGTAGTGAGCTGGTTTGGAAACAGCTCTTCCATATCTTGTGCGTACTGTCTTGTGTGTTTCACAGGTTTGGCTGGAAGAAGTTCCAGCTGCATGAGTGTCCCGTTGAGGTTCTGTGAAGCGGGTTCTTGAGCTCCTCAGTGCATGAGGGTGGTGAATTTCCTGCAGGTGGCTCCTGCCACGTCTGAGTTTGTTCCCATTTGATGTTTGCACAATGTAGCTCCTTGGCTCATCGCACTTTTGTACGACGGTGGCTGGATACCAAGTCCCTTTTTCCTTGTTTAGGACAGATGCGTGCTGTCTGGGACCGAGTGGAGGTAGTTCTCTGCCGCTGCTGCGGTCATGATGTTCCTTCATGTTTGCTGTTCTCTGCTCTCAATTTTTACAGTATCAAAATACAAACATATTCAGAGCCCTCCTTTTGTGTGTGATTGTCTCTACTCATAGTCCTTGTAGTGAGCTGGTTTGGAAACAGCTCTTCCATATCTTGTGCGTACTGTCTTGTTTGTTTCACAGGTTTGGCTGGAAGAAGTTCCAGCTGCATGAGTGTCCCGTTGAGGTTCTGTGAAGCGGGTTCTTGAGCTCCTCAGTGCATGGGGGTGGTGAATTTCCTGCAGGTGACTCCTGCCACGTCTGAGTTTGTTCCCATTTGATGTTTGCACAATGTAGCTCCTTGGCTCATCGCACTTTTGTACGACGGTGGCTGGATACCAAGTCCCTTTTTCCTTGTTTAGGACAGATGCGTGCTGTCCGGGACCGAGTGGAGGTAGTTCTCTGCCGCTGCTGCGGTCATGATGTTCCTTCATGTTTGCTGTTCTCTGCTCCAGGTGGAGTCGGTTTTCCTCCTTGCCTGGGTCCCCTCGACTCGGCAGCAGGGTGGTGACTGGCCTTCCGAAGATCAGTTCTGCTGGTGATGGTAGTTTACTGTCGATGGGTGTTGCTCTGACCTGTAGTAAGGCAACTTGTATGTTACCTCCTTGTCTCATGGTTTTCTTCACAATGGATTTGATGTGTCGCACATGCCTCTCAATGAATCCATTGCTTTTTGGATAGTGGGGTGAGCTTGTCACGTGCCTGATTCCCCAGTCAGCCGTGAATTTCTGGAACGCGTGCCCTGTGTACTGGGGTCCATTATCTGTAAGTATCTCGTCAGGCCTTCCAAAAAGAGACATGTACATTTCCATTTTTTGTGCAACTGCCCGGCTGGACACAGGCATGGGCATTTCATCCACTAGAGGGAACTTAGAATATCTGTCCACAATCAGTAAATACTGATGTCCATCGATCTCGAATAGATCAGAAGCTAGGGATTGCCATGGTTTTGACGGTGTGTTGTGTGGGTTGAGAGGTTGCTTTGGATTTGCATCCTGATGTTCCACGCATACGCTAGATGACCTGCAGACTCTTTCGATGTCATCGTTCATTCTGATCCAGTAGACACTTTCTCTCGCCAGTCGCCGTGTCTTTTCGATGCCCTGGTGTCCTACATGCAGCTGTTCGAGTATAGAATCAGTCATGGAGTCTGGGATGAGCACCTGTCTGCCTTTGAATATGACTCCTGCTTCAACTGCGATCTCATCTCTGAATGACCAGTACTCACGTAGTTGTCTTGGTAGAGCTTTGATGTTGTCTGGCCATCCCTGGTGGATCAGCTCTTTCAGTGCATTGAGTCTGGGGTCACTGGTGGTTTCCGTGCGGAGTGCGTCCTGTTTCTCGGGAGAGAAGTTTATCATTGCAACAGTGAGCATCTCTGGATCCTCGACTTCTGCCTCTATTCCGTCAATGCACTCGTCCAGCTCGATGTTGCTGTTGTTCTCAGGGTTGGGTAATCGGCTGAGTGTGTCTGCCAGGACCATCTGGTTTCCTGGTCGATACGTGACCTCGTAGTTGTATCCTTGTGTTTTTATCAGCATTCGCTGAAGCCGTGGCGGGGCAGCATGCAGTCTATGGATTCTGAAATTTACGTTCAACTTCAGCTGTTTTTCAAAGAAGTCCCATAGTTTGGCAGGCTTTTTCTTTTCATCATCGGTGAGACCACTGGCGTTCAGTCTTTTTAATCCTTCATCTCCGATTCCATGACATATTTTCCTAGCTTGTTTAGCTGCGCCATTTATTTCTTCATCTTCTAAATACAGAGTCATTTTCTGTTTATACAGTGAAATTGCCTCACCCAGGTCCGGGTCTGACCAATTCATCATCGGTAGATGCGATGCCATGACGTCTCCTGTTGCTAGCTAGCTAGTTAGCTTTGCGGTTAGCTCAGCTCCGGCGCACTCTTGCTTGAATGATGACAGAAATTATCCACGGACAATTTTATCAGTCTATCTTCATTCTTCATAGAGAGTACTTTACCGCTGCCACCATGAAGTAATACTTGGGGTAGTATTGGTCGAGGATCAATGACCACACCGGGTTATAGAACTCAGGTTTAATCGTGGCTCAGTAGGCAGACGTAATAACCATACATGGTAGTGGTGTAACCATAATAACAGTCCGGGTAGTACATAACACCTAGTGTAGTTCCAGTGTATATACATGGCGTTATATCACTACAGTCTTCATGTGTGTATATCTTATATTGTGTTTGCTGTATTTGTCTGTGTCTGTCTTGCACTGATTGGTGAAGCCACAGCCCTCATTTCATTTTTAACATGTGCCTGCACATTGTTTTTAATGGCAATAAAATTGAATTGGATTGAACTGAACTGGACTTGGTATATATCCATGAAGATGTTTCGCCTCTCATCCAAGAAGCTTCATAAGTTCATGCCTTTCTGACTAGACCAAGCTAGTCTGACTGGCTGGTGATGAGACTCAGATATTTATCCTCTTTGGAGTCATTTGAAAGACGGGTGAAGGAAGCCATCTATGCGAAACTGGAAAAACCATCCCTCAACAGAGGAGGAGGTCTGCGACACCACCTATCTCCCACTTACAATGCCGTCCTTTACTCTCTACACAGGAGACTCAAGAAGCCTGGCCTCCAAGAACAACAGTCGTTCACTAACGGCTCCAACGACTCATGACCACTGAATGGAGCACTAACGAAGTCGAAACTAACACCCCCAACGACCGTCGCTGCTCAACATCGCATCACAAAGAGCCATGCATATCAATAGCTCTGATAACGACGGGCGTTGCTAAACATCGGAACAGAAAGAGCTATGGACATCTATAGCTCTGATAACGACTCCAAACAGGATAAATATCTGAGTTTCATCACCAGCCAGTCAGACTAGCTTGGTCTAGTCAGAAAGGCACGAACTGATGAAGCCTCTTGGATTAGAGGCGAAACGTCTTCACGGATATACACTCACCGGCCACTTTATTAGGCACACCTGTCCAACTGCTCGTTAACGCAAATTTCTAATCAGCCAATCACATGGCAGCAACTCAATGCATTTAGGCATGTAGACATGGTCAAGACGATCTGCTGCAGTTCAAACCGAGCATCAGAATGGGGAAGAAAGGTGATTTAAGTGACTTTGAACGTGGCATGGTTGTTGGTGCCAGAAGGGCTGGTCTGAGTATTTCAGAAACTGCTGATCTACTGGGATTTTCACGCACAACCATCTCTAGGGTTTACAGAGAATGGTCCGAAAAAGAGAAAATATCCAGTGAGTGGCAGTTCTGTAGGCGAAAATGCCTTGTTGATGCCAGAGGTCAGAGGAGAATGGCCAGACTGGTTCGAGCTGATAGAAAGGCAACAGTAACTCAAATAACCACTCATTACAACCGAGGTATGCAGAAGAGCATCTCTGAACGCACAACACGTCGAACCTTGAGGCAGATGGGCTACAGCAGCAGAAGACCACACCGGGTGCCACTCCTGTCAGCTAAGAACAGGAAACTGAGGCTACAATTCGCACAGGCTCACCAAAATTGGACAATAGAAGATTGGAAAAACGTTGCCTGGTCTGATGAGTCTCGATTTCTGCTGCAACATTCGGATGGTAGGGTCAGAATTTGGCGTCAACAACATGAAAGCATGGATCCATCCTGCCTTGTATCAACGGTTCAGGCTGGTGGTGGTGGTGTAATGGTGTGGGGGATATTTTCTTGGCACACTTTGGGCCCCTTAGTACCAATTGAGCATCGTGTCAACGCCACAGCCTACCTGAGTATTGTTGCTGACCATGTCCATCCCTTTATGACCACAGTGTTCCCATCTTCTGATGGCTACTTCCAGCAGGATAACACGCCATGTCATAAAGCTCAAATCATCTCAGACTGGTTTCTTGAACATGACAATGAGTTCACTGTACTCAAATGGCCTCCACAGTCACCAGATCTCAATCCAATAGAGCACCTTTGGGATGTGGTGGACCGGGAGATTCGCATCATGGATGTGTAGCCGACAAATCTGCAGCAACTGCGTGATGCTATCATGTCAATATGGACCAAAGTCTCTGAGGAATGTTTCCAGTAACTTGTTGAATCTATGCCATGAAGGATTAAGGCAGTTCTGAAGGCAAAAGGGGGTCCAACCCGGTACTAGCAAGGTGTACCTAATAAAGTGGCCAGTGAGTGTATACCAAGTCCAGTTGCACTTGATTCAATTCCTTTGGACAATCTAGTAAGGTTACAAAACCTGAGTTATTTCCAGAATCATTTCTGTTGTTTCAAGTTCCATGTACTGTACAGTTATTTACCATTCAACCCCATTTAATTCAAATACTCAAAATGCGCTCTCACTCATTCAAACCAATGTTGGAGTAGAAATATAAACTACAGAAAGCAAGGTCCTGGTGACATAGTTGAGTTATTTGCTTTAATCCAGGTCCCTGTGAAATCTGACAGGAGAAATTTGAATGCACCGCCCATTCATCAAACACAATGAATAGTAAGTAATACAAGAAATCTTATATTGAGATTTGGGATTGATTCCTCCTTATATACACTGCTCAAAAAAATAAAGGGAACACATAAGCAATGCAATGTAGCTCCAAGTCAATCACACTTTTGAGATATCAACCTGTCCAGTTAGGAAGCAACACTGATTTGTGAATCAATTTCACCTGTTGGTAAATTGAAATTAGACAATTTGCAAGACAACCCCTATAAAAGGAATGGATTTGCAGGTGGTGGCCACAGACCATTTGCCTGTCCTCATCTTTTCTGGACGATCTTTGGTTAGTTTTTCATTTTGCTCGTGCCCTCACCACTAGAGGTGGCATGAGGCGGTATCTGCAACCTACAGAAGTTGCTCAGGTAGTGCAGCTCATCCAGGATGGCACATCAATGCGTGCTGTGGCAAGAAGATTTGATGTGTCTCCCAGCACAGTGTCCAGAGCATGGAGGAGGTACCAGGAGACAGGCCAGTACACCAGGAGACGTGGAGGGGGCCGCAGGAGGACAACAACCCCGCAGCAGGACCGCTATCTGGTCCTTTGTGCAAGGAGGAACAGGAGGAGCACTGCCGGAGCCCTACAAAACGACCTTCAACAGGCCACTAATGTGCAGGTTTCTGCTCAAACAGTGAGAAACAGAATGCATGAGGATGGTATGAGGCCCCGACGTCCACAATTGGGGCCTGTGCTCACAGCCCAACACCGTGCAGCCCGATTGACCTTTGCCAGAGAACATCTTGGTTGGCAGATTCGCCATTGGTGCCCTGTGCTCTTCACAGATGAGAGCAGGTTCACACTGAACACATGTGACAGACGTGAGAGAGTCTGGAGACGCTGTGGAGAACGTTCTGCTGCCTGCAACATCCTCCAGCATGACCGGTTTGGCGGTGGGTCAGTGATGGTCTGGGGAGGCATATCCTTGGAGGGCCGCACAGACCTCTACGTGCTAGCCAGAGGTACCATGACTGCCATTAGGTACCGGGATGAGATCCTCAGACCCATTGTCAGACCATATGCTGGTGCAGTGGGCCCTGGGTTCCTGCTCATGCATGACAATGCTCATCCTCATGTGGCCAGAGTGTGTCAGCAGTTCCTGTATGTCGAGGGCATTGATGCTATGGACTGGCCTGCACGTTCCCCAGACCTGAATCCAATCGAGCACCTCTGGGACATCATGTCTCGTATCATCCGCCAACGCGACGTCGCACCACAGACTGTCCAGGAGTTGACAGATGCCCTGATCCAGGTCTGGGAGGAGATCCCTCAGGAGACCATCCGTCGTCTCATCAGGAGCATGCCCAGACGTTGTAGGGAGTGCATACAGGCACGTGGAGGCCACACACACTACTGAGCCTAATTTTGAATCATCTTGAAGAATTTCCACAGAAGTTGGATCAGCCTATGTTCTCATTTTCCACTTTGATTTTGAGTATGATTCTGAATCCAGACCTTAATGGGCTAATGATTTTGATTTCCATTGATCATTCTTAGGTTATTTTGCTCTAAACACATTCCTCTGTCTAATAAATAAAGATTTTCAGCTGAAATATTTCATTCATCGAGGTCTATATTGTGTTTTTAGGTGTTCCCTTTATTTTTTTGAGCAGTGTAGTTTCTTAATTGGATTTTAAAATACAAACTGGGTGATAAAATATGATTTAGTCTGCTTTGTATCATTAGTCTAATTAAACGGTTTCATTTAATTGGATATTGCATATGAAGAAATCTAAAGTATAATTTACAGCTTAATGTCACTTTATGTTTTATGCACCAAACCTCACACTTTGTAAACCAAAGACTAAACAGTGGCAGGAGAGTCCGTTTTATTTATATAGCCCAATATCACCGACTGCAAATTTGCATCATTTGACTTTACAGCAACACAACATCCTGTCCTAGAGACCCTCGCATCGGATAAGGAACAACTCCCTAAAAAAAAAAAAAACCTTTAACAGGAGGGAAAAATAGGAAGAAACCTCACGGAGACCGACAGAAGAGGGATCTCTCTCCCAAGACGGACAACGTGCAATGGATGTTGTGTGTACAGAATAAAACACAATTTACAGAATATAACATTGAAGAGGATAAACAGAATTATAATGGAATTATAAGATATATGAAGGATATGATGAGGAGGATGCCAAGCAGTGTCCAGATGCCACCAGAACAGCCCAGGACCCGAGCCATGCGACCAGCATCACCATGGAGACCTGACAGGAGGACAGACTACACATGCACATGGGGGAGACTCACATCACACCATTCACATACACAGCAGAAGAAACAAGAAAAACATTAGTCACACATCAGAGTGAGAGAAGGATATAACATTGAAAGAGGATGATAAAATTATATGGATTTATAAGATATATAAAGAGTGTGATGAGGAGGATGCCAAGCAGTGTCCAGGTGGTGACCATCATCACCATGGAGACCTGGGAGGAGGACAGACTGCACATGCACATCACATCATTCACATACACAGGAGAAGAGAAAGGAGAAAACATCATTCAGAGGGAGAAAAGACATGTGAGAGAAGAGAACAGTTTGTAATAGTCAATAATCTCATTGGCAGAACAGTGGCCCGCCATGCAGTACAGGTCGTGAAGAAAGCCAGAAAGAACATGTAACCCTGTGGTTAAATTATAGGCCTTAGATATATTATATTGCACTATTAGATAAGAGTTTGGCCTATGTTTGTTATTTTGTATACCTTTTGAATATGAATATATTATATTGTTGATATTGTTCTGCAAAACAGTTGTTTACCAATGTGAAATGCATTTACTTTTAGTGTTGGAACTTACCATTGTTGTGATTGGTTGGCTGTGGAGAGAATACCTTACCTTGAATGTGATTGGTTGAGAGGGCAGCGGAAAAACGTCAGCACGAGCAGACTGGACTGGGAGAAAGAGGTCACTCGTCCCTTGTGTGAGCAACGGAGCAGTTTGATGTCGAGTTGTTATATGCTATTTTGCGGGGAGAGAAATGTAATTGAAGTTTAGTGAACAGTGATGTGTGCGGGTGTCTGACCGAGACCCATCCCGGGAACTGTTTTTGTGGATTGGGGAGACAAACTGACTACTCGTCAGTCCCATATGTGGACCCAGCGACGTTACGGAGCGAGCTAGCCAGTCGGTGTTCGTTGTTAGCACAGCAAGACGGGCGAATGGACTGGATGCGGTGAGGGGCTCTCCCCACAGTGAGTCGGGCCGTCTTCTAGTTTAGCGAAGTAATGTTATCAGTTACAGTGTAGTGGTGTGTTCATGCGACCATCGAGGAACGCAGAAGGAGTCGTCTGTTACCGTGTTGTGCTGCCGAGGCGAGCGCACGGTTCGACCGTGAGATGGTGCTAACGGCTAACTAGCCAGTTAGCTAGGATGGCTGCCGGCCTGACGTTCGCTGCTGCACTGAGACGAAGAGGAGCATTCATTGTGAGTACAAGCTGGATGTGCGGGCTTCCAAGGGGAGCGAAGAGGGCTGTTTGGGTCCCAACGTACCCGATAAAGAAACAGGCCTGCAACTGGGGGTTGACTTTCTTTTATTTTATTGCCGGCTTAGTTATAGGGTTATTGAGCTGTATGCTAATGTGTTAGTCTGATTAATTCATGTATATCTGAATGCAGATGCTTGTTAGCCACTGAGGCTTATCACTTTCATTCATTCTAATAATTATTACTCATAATACATTTGTATATATAATTCTATGTACCTGTGTGAGTGTGGATTATTCATGTGTGTTTATTCCTGTGGTGTCTAGGCTATGGTAAGTGACATGTTGAGACAACCTTAAAGGGCTAGTCCACTGTTTTAATATAAGTTACTCGGTGACACATTGAGGTGTCTAGACCATGTTAGATTGCCTTAAAGGGGTCATATGCCATATTTGAGCGCCTTAAAGGGGTAGTCAACCTTTTTAGTTGGAGTTACCAGATGACACTGTAAGACATTTAGAGCCTTTAGAACATACTTTAAACACCTAAAAAGCGAAGTTACCATACTTCAATAGTTTATTGGATACCGTGTTGTATAGAGAACTCGGGAGCATTGTCCTTGACAGTTAAAAGGGATAGATAGCGCTACAAACAAAAGAAAGAAAGCCACTTTATTTTTGTCATTGTACAGGTTAAAACGAAATTTGTCTTTTGCATTTAACCCATCCTATTATATAGCAGCAGTGGGCAGCTGCAGTACCTGGAGACCATCTCCAGTTCTTTCCATTGCCTTGCTCAGGGGCACAGACAGGAGTATTAACCCTAACATGCATGTCTTTTTGATGGTGGGAGGAAACCGGAGCACCTGGAGGAAACCCACGCAGACACAGGGCGAACATGCAAACTCCACACAGAAAGGACCTGGGATGGCCTGGGGTTCAAACCCAGGCCCTTCTTGTTGTGAGACAACAGTGTGAACCACTGGGCCACCATGCTGCCCAGTATTCAATTTAAAGGCAACTAATTGTAAGCTAAGGCAAAAAGATGAGTTTTAAGTTTGGATTTAAATGACTCAACAGACCCTGATTGTCTGATGGCAGCAGGCAGGTTATTCCACAAGAACAGGGCCTGATGGGAAAAGACACTGCCACCAGCTGACTTCTTTTTAACTTTGGGTACACACAGGAGCCCTGTATTTTGAGACCGAAGAGCTCGAGATGGCATGTAAGGTTTAAGGAGATCAGACAGGTAGGATGGGGCAAGCCCATTTAGGATTTTATAAGTCAGCAGAAGGACCTTGTATTCTGATCTAACATAAATAGGAAGCCAATGAAGGGAGGCAAGAATTGGTGTAATATGGTCAGGTTTCCTGGATTTAGTTAGGATTCTAGCAGCAGCATTCTGAACCATCTGAAGACGTTTAGTACTAGAATGTGGCAGACCTGAGAACAGAACATTGCAGTAATCAAGTCTGGATGAAACAAATGCATGTATTAGATAGAGTCTCTGCGTTACATAAGTGAAAAATGCAGTTTTGGTGATTTCTTTAACGTGCTTGTTAAAGAAAAGGCTGGGATCAACGTAACACCAAGATTTTTGGCTACCACACTTTGTGAAACCACAGAGTTGTCGATTGCTGTTGTTACTTGATCTAATTACTGTCTGTGTCTAGCAGGGCCAATGACCAGCATCTCAGTTTTATCTGACTTTAAAAGCAGGAAATTTAGTAACATGCAGTTTTTCACAGCAGCCAAGCAGGCCTCTAAATTAGTAATTTGAGTAGGTACTGGTGTTTTGAGGAGGTGATAGGACCATTCAGCGTACCCAGCACGTCTCATGAATTGCCACATCTTCTTGCAATTCTCTGCCAACTTCCTCAGAGAAGGACAGAGACCTGCGCCCATCACTGTAACTAGAGTAATCACAATATTAAAATAGGCTCAAGGGTACCTTCACCTTAATGAAATCAATCCAACACAGGACATGTTTCATGCCCTGCAGCTAACCTTGATGTTACATGGGAAATAACGGACTGCCAGTCAACGCTTGCCAAAGTTGGCTCTTTCAGACAGCATGTATAATTTAAACACTGCATTTTAACTCCTAGCAACCCAGCCACTGAGGATACACAAGCCAGTGCATCCTTAGTGCCGGTCCCAAGCCCGGACAAATGGGGAGGGTTGCATCAGGAAGGGCATCCGGCGTAAAATCTTTGCCAAATCAAATATGAGGATCATAAATAAGACTTACATACCGGATCGGTCGAGGCCCGGGTTACCAACAACCGCCACCGGTACTGTTAACCAGCAGGGTGTCGGTGGAAACTATGCTACTGTTGGGCGAAGGAGAAGGAGAGGGGGAAAGCATGTCCAGAGGCAGCTAGAGAGGAGGAAGGGTAGGCATGTGGAGGTGAGAGTTGGAACTTTGAATGTTGGCACTATGACTGGTAAAGGGAGAGAGCTGGCTGACATGATGGAAAGAAGAAAGGTAGGCATACTGTGTGTGCAAGAGACCAGGTGGAAGGAGAGTAAGGCCAGGAGTATCGGAGGTGGGTTCAAACTCTTCTACCATGGTGTGAATGGGAGGAGTAATGGGGTAGGGGTAATTCTGAAGGAAGAGTATGTCAAGAGCGTGCTGGAGGTGAAGAGAGTGTCAGACAGAGTGATGAGTATGAAGCTGGAAATTGAAGGTTTATTGCTGAATGTTATCAGCGCATATGCCCCGCAAGTTGGATGTGAGATGGAGGAAAAAGAAGAAATCTGGAGTGAGTTGGACGACATGGTGGAGAGGGTACCCAAGGAGGAGAGAGTGGTGATTGGAGCGGACTTCAATGGACATGTTGGTGAAGGGAACAGAGGTGATGAGGAGGTGATGGGAAGGTATGGAGTCAAGAAGAGAAATGTGGAAGGACAGAGGGTGGTCGATTTTGCGAAAAGGATGGAAATGGCTGTGGTGAATACATATTTCAAGAAGAGGGAGGAACACAGGGTGACGTACAAGAGTGGAGGAAAGTGCACACAGGTGGACTATATCTTATGTAGAAGGCGCCATCTAAAAGAGATTGGAGACTGCAAGGTGGTGACGGGAGAACGTAGCTAGGCAGCATCGGATGGTGGTCTGTAGGATGACTTTGGAGACCAAGAAGAGGAAGCGAGTGAAGACACAGCCGAAGATCAAATGGTGGAAGCTGAAGAAGGAAGACTGTTGTGTGGAGTTCAGGCAGGAGTTAAGACAGGCACTGGGTGGTAGTGAAGAGTTGCCAGATGGCTGGACAACCACTGCAGAAATAGTGAGGGAGACAGCTAGGAAGGTACTTGGTGTGTGATCAGGACAGAGGAAGGAAGACAAGGAGACTTGGTGGTGGAATGAGGATGTACAGCAAATTATACAGAAGAAAAGGTTGGCAAAGAAGAAGTGGGATAGTAAGAGAGATGAAGAAAGTAGACAGGAGTACAAGGAGATGCAGCGTAAAGCAAAGAGAGAGGTGGCAAAGGCAAAGGAAAAGGCGTATGGTGAGTTGTATGACAGGTTAGACACTAAGGAAGGAGAAAAGGACTTGTACCGATTGGCTAGACAGAGGGACCAAGCTGCAAAGGATGTGCAGCAAGTTAGGGCGATCAAGGATAGAGATGGAAATGTGCTGACAAGCAAGGAGAGTGTGCTAAGAAGGTGGAAGGAATACTTTGAGGGGCTGATGAATGAAGAAAATGAGAGAGAGAGAAGGTTGGATGATGTAGGGATAGTGAATCAGGAAGTTCAGTGGATTAGCAAGGAGGAAGGGAGGGCAGCTATGAAGAGGATGAAGAGTGGAAAGGCAGTTGGTCCTGATGACATACCTGTGGAGGCATGGAGATGTTTAGGAGAGATGGCAGTGGAGTTGTTAACTAGATTGTTTAACACAATCCTGGAAAGTGAGAGGATGCCTGAGGAGTGGAGAAGAAGCATACTGGTACCGATTTTCAAGAACAAGGGCGATGTGCAGAACTGTAACAACTACAGAGCTATAAAGTTGATCAGCCACAGAATGAAGATTTGGGAAAGAGTAATAGAAGCTAGGTTAAGAGGAGAGGTGATGATCAGCGAGCAGCAGTATGGTTTCATGCCACGAAAGAGCACCACAGATGCGATGTTTGCTTTGAGAATGTTGATTGAGAAGTATAGAGAAGGCCAGAAAGAGTTGCATTGTGTCTTTGTAGATTTAGAGAAAGCTTATGACAGAGTGCCAAGAGAGGAGGTGTGGTATTGTATGAGGAAGTCAGGAGTTGCAGAGAAGTATGTAGGAGTGGTGCAGGATACGTATGAGGGAAGTGTGACAATGGTGAGGTGTGCGGTTGGAATGACAGATGGGTTCAAGGTGGAGGTCGGATTACATCAAGGATCGGCTCTGAGCCCTTTCTTGTTTGCAATGGTGATGGACAGGTTGACGGACAAGATCAGGCAGGAGTCTCCATGGACGATGATGTTCGCGGATGACATTGTGATCTGTAGCGAGAGTAGGGTGCAGGTTGAGGAGAGCCTGGAGAGGTGGAGGTATGCACTGGAGAGAAGAGGAATGAAAGTCAGTAGGAGCAAGATGGAATACCTATGCGTGAATGAGAGAGAGGACAGTGGAATGGTCAGGATGCAAGGAGTGGAGGTGACAAAGGCATTTGAGTTTAAATACTTGGGGTCAACTGTCTAAAGTAACGGGGAGTGCAGTAGAGAGGTGAAAAAGAGAGTGCAGGCAGGGTGGAGTGGGTGGAGAAGTGTGTCAGGAGTGATTTGTGACAGAAGGGTACCAGCAAGAGTTAAAGGGAAAGTTTACAAGATGGTTGTGAGACCAGCTATGTTATATGGTTTGGAGACAGTGGCACTGACGAAAAGACAGGAGGCGGAGCTGGGGGTGGCAGAGTTGAAGATGCTAATATTTTCACTGGGAGTAACGAAGAAGGACAGGATTAAGAACAATTATATTAGAGGGACCGCTCAGGTTGGACGGTTTGGAGACAAAGCAAGAGAGGCAAGATTGAGATGGCTTGGACATGTGTGGAGGAGAGATGCTAGTATATTGGGAGAAGGATGCTGAATATGGAGCTGCCAGGGAAGAGGAGAAGAGGAAGGCCAAAGAGGAGGTTTATGGATGTGGTGAGGGAAGACATGCAGGTGGCTGGTGTGACAGAGGAAGACGCAGAAGACAGGAAGAAATGGAAATGGATGATCCGCTGTGGCGACCCCTAACGGGAGCAGCCGAAAGTAGTAGTAGTAGATTTTAACTCCTAGCAACAGTGTCTGCAAGGATCAAGGTGGAGGCAATGATGTGGTGCCCAGTGAAAACTCAGTCATCCAGGTAGGCAGACAGGTCACATATCCTCCATGAATAGCTGAACTATTGGCCCCAACAGAGAAATACTTTTGGGTTTATTCTGAAATGCAGAGCACAGAACAACTTTCTACTGTCTGTTCAGTGTGCAGCCACCAATGTTAATTGTTTGTATTTGGTGATTTTAAAGAAAACTACTATTTGGCTATTGGCTATTATGTTGTAGCTTACCAGCAACAGAACACAACCAATTCATCAAATCTGTTGTTTATAGTCCATTTTGTATGTAATAAAATACAAGGCAATGCATGAAAAGAGGTAAGAAATACATCATAAGGGCCGTCTGCGTAGTGTGGCGGTCTATTCCGTTGCCTACCAACATGAGGATCTCCAGTTCAAATCCCCATGTTACCTCCGGCTTGGTCGGGCATCCCAACAGACACACCGTGTCTGCAGGTGGGAAGCCGGATGTGGGTATGTGTCCTGGTCGCTGCACTAGCACCTTGTCTGGTCGGTCGGGGCGCCTGTTCGGGGCGGGGGGGAACTAGCGGGAATAGCGTGATCATCCCATGCGCTACATCCCCCTGGTGAAACTCCTCACTGTCAGGTGAAAAGAAGCAGCTGGCAACTGCACATGTATCGGAGGAGGCATGTGGTAATCTGCAGCCCTCCCTAGATCGGCAGCGGGGGTGGAGCAGTGACCAGGATGTCTTGGAAGAGTGGGGTAATTGACAAAGTACAATTGGAGAGAAAAGGGGGAAGAAAAAAAAAGAAATGCATCATAAGAAACATAGAATAAGAAAGATGCATAGAATATACAAGATGTAGATTGTGACTATGGACTCACAATATACAAGAAATCTTATGTTGAAATTTGGGATTGATTCCTCCTTATAGTGGGAGGTGTTTGAATGAAGGAAAGCGACTTTATTCAACACTTTATTCTTACAACAAATTGTATTCTTACGTTAAATTTGTTCTCTGCATTTAACCTATCCTATTGTATAGGAGCAGTGGGCAGCTGCAGCACCCAGGGACCAACTCCTGTTCTTCTCTCCATTGCCTTGCATAGACAGGAGTATTAACCCTAACATGCATGTCATTTTGATGGTGGGAGAAAACCAGAGCACCCAAAGGAAACCCATGCAGACACAGGGAGAACATGCAAACTCCACACAGAAAGGACCTGGGACAGCCTGGGGTTCGAACCCCGGACCTTCTTGCTCTGAAGCAACAGTGCTAACCACTGGGCCACCGTCCTGTTTGGATAGTGTAACTGGCAAATGGTGTTTAGGGTTAAATATGTATGTACGTATGTGTTTTTGGTCATAGGTGAATTGAGTTCCCTGTTGGAGTGGCTGGAAATTGAAGTGCTCTCGCAGTCTCTGACTTCCTCCTTAAAGCATCACAAGTTGTTTAACCTCCGTACATATTGCAAAAATAAATCCATAAATCCATACTTGAGAGATATGTCCCATTACAAAAAAAAAAACGCACCAATTCTCTTGCAGCTCCCACCTCACATTAATTCTTGTACATTTGTGTTTCACATGCAAGAAGGCATTTTACAGCTTGAAATGGACTGGAGGTTTACTTGAACCAATGTATTCAGGTCTACATTTGTCCCAGGAGGTACATTTGCCCCTCTTGTCAGTACACACTGTAAGGTACAACTTAGGACCACTGTCCCAGATACAGCAGGAAACTCTCCGGATTACAACCAATTTTATGGATGTTTTCCATTAACATTTAAAGAGTTTTAGTAGAAAACGAAAATTGAAGATGGTGAAAAGTCATACAAAGCCTCATTAAGCTCCTGATTTTCTTGTGATATCACTTCATAAACAAAAAAGGATCTTTTTTTTTTCCAAGGAACACACATTGGAAAAATGGATGAAATTAATTCTCCAATCACTGTTAAACATTTATGAGCAGTCTCTAATTTGCAGGCTTGCCAGAACAGTGCTTAACTTCTCTACAAGATCAGAGACATGTGCACAATTTCCAAAAAGTTGGAAAAACAATTTATCTTACTATTGCTATTATTGTTTTATGAACTTTGACTTAGCGGACATCAGTGAGGAAAGATGACCAGGATGCCTCGTCCTCTAGCCGCAGAGACTTCACCATTAGTGGCTATTACCTTTCACTGGGGGAGGTCTGGCTGCTCCACTCTTTAACTGGGGGTCAATTACAATCTGACCGAATAGTGCACTCCACTGATGGAGAACACTAAAATCTTTGACCCCCTTGATCGCCCTGTCTGTCCACTAACGGCATAATGAGCTAAGAGCGCTGAAGCTACTCATCTGCTGTGAGTGCCAGCCATTAAAAGTTAGAGGGACCATATCTAAGTCAACATGATCTATGAGTCACTTGATAGCCACTCAAAATTTAGCTCATTTACAGTCTGGCTACTGGGTATATTCTCCAGTAATAGATTTTAGCATGTTATGGGCCAAGAAAAGTGCACTGGATCTACAGTAATGATCTCTCTTGAGTTTGATATTGGACTCTATCTAAGTTTGCTTTTCTGGAGCTTTTCATGAGGGCTAACAGCAACCTAAAGATCTGCAATATGTCCCAAACAGAACTGTAGATGTATGGAAACACAAATTGGATGCGGCAATAATTTGTTTTTCAGTACAATCTGACAAAAGACAACAGACAGTTAAAATAAATAGCTTTTTCTTAACCTGAATGTTCAGACGTATCTACTCAGCAATAAAGTTCCCTCCCTCTGTATTTCTTGCTGTCAGAGATGAAAGGGGCATGTTGCCATTTCCAGGAGTCAGCCATTCTGTCTCGTTTCAGTATGGCCAAACTCCTTAAACACTTTCACAGAGACGACGGCTTCTTCAGCACTCAGCGCAGATAGCGGGCCAGCTCAGCTCCTGCACTCTCAACTCCTGCTGCTTTATTGAACTGGTATCTGATTCACTGACCTTCTTGCTGCCTCATGCCTTGCTAATGTAATCTAGTGCTGCTGCTGGTGCATGTTGCCGTGTATGTGTGTGTGTGTGTGTGTGTGTGTGTGTGTGTGTGTACACATGCGTGCGTGCATGCATGCGTGTGTGTGTGTGCCCCCCCCCATCGAGCATGTATGCCTGCCCAGGCTCAAATGCACTCATTTGTACTCATGCACAGACAGACACATTTGCGCAAGCACACACACACACACACACACACACACACACACACACACACACACACACACACACACACACACACACACACACACACACACACATTTAGTTGGTCCATGGTTTGCTCATGATGACGATGCATGTACACTGTGGCAGAGTGGGGTGAGGATCAGCTGTCCTGAGGAAAGATAAATTGGTTCCACACCCCACTCTGCCATATACACATTAACACACATACATTCTAGACAGACACACACCCTCTTACTATTTATCTCCTGCTTTCTCTCTTTTTTCTTGTTTTCTCTCTCTCTCATTCTCTCTCATTCTCTCTCTCTCTCTCTCTCTCTCTCTCTCTCTTGCTCGCTCACATTGCTTCTCGACAGACAAGTTGCAGATAGGATGCTAGTGTTTAATTTAGTAAATCCTAGTCGAAATAGACATGCTATCTTATTATACCATGTATGCTTATGGTTGCTAGTTACTCTGTAAATGCAAATCATTTGCCCTGTTTTCAATAAAGCCAGAGCCATGCAGCCATCCATTTAGCAGGTGAGTTTGAGGGTGCTGGTCCCAAATCAGAGATCCAGACCTCGGAGGAAACAATGTAACTGGGGCTTCTTGGCTGGAGAACGGTGATCCAGGCTTGCTGCCTTGGAGAATGTGGCTGGATGTGGGCACTGGGGACGGGAGGAGGAGAGGTGGTACAAGTTGGAAGAGGAAATGGAGGGTTGAGAGGAACTAGGAAAAGATTGATGAAAAGAGAAAATGCTTTTGTTTGGCTGCATATAATGAAATGTCTCGCACACAACAAAAATGTGTATATGCTCAGACCCACGACTGCACACACGTACACACACAAAGACTCAATGGCACACACACACACACACACACACCTAAGCAGGTGGAAATTTTGCATGCATGGCTGGGCTTTCCTTGGCTGTGGTGCTGTGGTTGCTAGGCTACAGCTGATTCCAGTCTTTGGAGGGGACCTGACATTAGGGAGAGCAAATTGACCACAGGAGACTTTAATCTGCCGTGAAACAGCAGCAGACGCACACACACGTCCACAAACACAAAACACATACACACACACATACACACACACACACACACACACACTCACACACGTTGCTAGTATCTTTCCATTAGAGCCGTCTCTCATTCTTGCTCTTTCACTGAAATATGTACACGCCCAAACATATAAACACTCAAACACACACACACACACACACACACACACACACACACACACACACACACACACACACACAGGTGGAGCCCCCTCTTCTTTCTCTCTTTCTTTCTATTAGTGCAAACAGACCTCGTGGGAGTTATCTCCGTGTGTAGAAACTACAACAGAAAGCCACACTACACTAACACTCTGAATGACCTGTCAGACACAAGACTTCATTATCTCTGCCCAAGCTTACATCACTTGGTTTCACTAATTGAATTCTGATTAAAAAAGACAATAGTAAATATTACCTTGTAAACTGTGGCCCTGACACCAAATCCCCCTCTCTCTCTCTCTCTCTCTCTCTCTCTCTCTCTCTCTCTCTCTCTCTCTCTCTCTCTCTCTCTCTCTCTCTCTCTAAGTCATCCCTAGCCCAACATGGGGATCGCCAGTTCGAATCCCCGTGTTACCTCTGGCTTGGTCGGGCATCCCTATAGACACAATTGGCCGTGTCTGCAGGTGGGAAGCCGGAAATAGGTATGTGTCCTGGTCGCTACACTAGCACCTGCTCTGGTCGATCCGGGTGCCTGTTCGGGGGGAGGGCGAACTGGGGGGAATAGCATGATCCTCCCACGCGCTACGTCCCCCTGGTGAAACTCTTTACTGTCAGGTAAAAAGAAGCGGCTGGCGACTCCACATGTATTGGAGGAGGCATGTGGTAGTCTGCAGCCCTCCCTGGATCAGCAGAGGCGGTGGAGCAGCGGCCGAGATGGCTCGGAAAAGTGGGGTAATTGGCCGGTCACAGTTGGGGAGAAAACAAAAGGGGGGGGGCACCTCGGCCATCGTGAGGACACATCTTTGTCCCAGGCCTGGCACCCTGATAGCAGTGGGAGTGTGTTTGTGTGCTTACAGTCCATATGTACTGGTGGGCTACACACTGTGAGATTAACCCTCTCGCTTTGTATGGGGCTCTACACACACAAGGAATATACAGACACCCAATGAGATAAAAATCACAAAAGACAAGTAAAAGCAACAAAAAAAAGACATAAACAGACAAAAGAAACAGCAACTGGCAATTATGTCAACATTAAAAATTGATCAGATATAAGATTTACTGGAACTGTGAGCAAGTTATGTACAGATAATAAAGTGCAATTGAACAGATGAAATAGTGTTATGGATCTTATATGAGCTGGTAAATTATTTTGTATGCTGTCATCTTGGAAAGAAATCCCCTTTTTCCAATTTTGGTGTATTTGGGGACAGTGGATAAAAAACATCTAAGAACTTATCTAATATGTTGACCTGTTCAGTACCAAGACATTTTTGCAGCAAAGGGGAAAATCTATTGAAAACAGTAAAAGCATCCCTTGTCAAAGGCATGTGGCCAAAACAAGTTATTATTTAACGTTCAACAGAGCCATGCCACAATGAAAAAGTGATTTTAAATCTGAGATCGAGAATGCCACGATCCTCTTGGGTTTATGATCACACCCTTATTTCTTAAAATGAATCTGCCTACAATGTTCCCCTCTTGACTGTACAAGAAGTATGAATGTAACTGCCTCTACTGATCAGAGACAACCAACCAGCCAACCAAATCTAATTAGACAACTGTGGTGGCCAATGATACAGAGAAATTGCAAAAAAAAGATCAATGAGACAAGGATCCTTCAAAATAAGACTTTTATTGACGTAACAACAGTCTGTCAGTCTGCAGAGTGACTGTAGTTCAGCCAAAAGCCTCCCTGTCTTTATACCATTTACAAATCTAGTGAACAATCTACTTGCGTCAATCAATGTCCTGCTTTTAATCAGGGACCTTGTTGATCAGGATATGTTGGTGGAGCAGGCGCATCTCTATCGATGCAAGGATGACATAAGGATGTCTTCAGTCATCCCCCTTTGACAGTCTAATGGTTGTCTTGATATGCTACTACTACTGCTACTACTGTTTTATACATAATATAATGGTACTTACATAATGGAATGTCACTTATCCTACCTTTGGGCATAAACAAGTTTGTCTTCTACTAACTTTCTGCCCTGGTTATATGGCCTTGTGCTTCTTGCCACAATTGATTGTCCCTCTAATCACATGATTTGACAGATACCCACATGTGCCCTTACGTAATACCACACAACCAACCAACCAAATCCAATTAGACAACCAAATCCAATTGGACAAACAACCAACCAACCAACCAACCAAATCCAATTAGACAAACAACCAACCAACCAACCAACCAAATCCAATTAGGCAACCAACCAACCAGCTAACCAAATCCAATTAGACAACAAACCAACCAGCTAACCAAATCCAATTAGACAACAAACCAACCACATCCAATTAGACAACCAACCAACCAATCAGCTAAATCCAATTAGACAATCAACCAACCCCCTCCTCACCTCCAATTCTAATTTCTGAACATTTTTCAGGAAAGGAAGGGGCTAGTAGTACTGGTGATATTGGTGGTGGGGTCATGTCACTCTTTAGGATCAACCAAGTCACCTCCTTTGTAATGTGGTATAACTCTAGAACAGCTTCCATTTAGTTCACAGAAAGTTGAATCAGTTCATCTGGATACAGCGATTATTGACAGATACATTTCATCACTCATCTAAGTGACCTCTTCAGTCTAAACTGACTGCAGGTATCCCCACCCTTATAAACAAGACAGCGGTATAATGACTGAAACCAACGATCTGCTTGCAAATGGGCATGACCATTAATTAGAGTTTCAATGGCCATGCGTACTATTCACAGAAGACTTGGTAATGTTTGCGATCACAGCATTGTAAGATGGTGACAGACGTACTCTTAGTACCCTCTCGGTTCAGGGATGGTCATTCCCTCTTCACATAGATGGCCTACGCGTACATCTGTTGCCATCTTACAATGCTTTGATTGCAACTATTCCCAAATCCTCTGTGAATAGTACACATGGCCATTGAAATTCTAGTTAATGGTAACACCCATATTTGCATATGGCAACAATCGTTGTTTTCGGTCGTTATGCAACTGTACTGTTTATAAGGGTGGGGATACCTGCAGCAGTTGAGACTTAAGAGGTCACTTGAAACGTTTCTCTCAATAAACATTGTATCCAGATGAACTGATTCAACCTTCTTTGATTCTCTTACCTAGATTATTGAGCATACATCAAGCTTTCCATTTAGTTGGTAACTCGCAGTTAGATAAAGATAATTTAAACTGATCTGCAGGTAGAATCAGCTTAATTTGATCAATTTAGTTTCAAGCCCATCAAATCCAGGCGTGTTACTCTAGCTGAGGCTGCAGACAGTCTGAGGTTGGTGAAGAGCAGATCGAGGTAAAACCTTGACTGAAAGTAAAAAATATCGTCAGGGGTGGATTTGATGGGGGGATACAAAGGGATACCATCCCCTCCCCGAGTCAGTATTTGCCATTATCTAATTACCCACATTTGAATTCATCCATACGTTTTGTTACGTTAGACATTTGCTGTTGTCCTCTGCCTGGTTGCACAGGCTTCGCTTCGATGTCGTGAACCCGAATAGGAATGAGGATGGGGAAATGTGTGGATCTGCCGTTGCTGGATTGCTTTCTGGAAAAGATGTATGGGGATGTATGGATCTGTTTTTTTACTGGTTACTGCACTGGGCACAGCATTGACCACTGACTGTGCATTTCCATCCAAGTTTTTGCAAAGTAGAAAAAAATACACACAAAAAAAGAAACACACTTGAGCTAAAAATTATGGCTGGAGTGTGTTTAATACGCTGAAGTACAGGCTTCATCAAGGACGACGGGAGAGTTTCATACCCGTGTTTGACCTTTACACAGACTCAGAGTCCAAACAGAAAGTGAGGGGTGTGAATTATTCACATTAATCAGCTGATCAATTATTTAATCAAATTTGCATAAATGATATCATAAAAAATATCTGTTATAACTTGATTTAAAAATGTGATGTCCTCATCTCAAAATATTGTTTGAAAGTACCCCAAAACATCGTTGAAAACCGCTGCATTTAAAGTTTAATCATTGAAGGGTCAGACCAGACGCATGACCCTAACCACAACATGGACCATAATCCTGATGATAAAAGTAGGATCATACACAGAGTATAAACCATAGCCTGAACAACGTATGAATGAAAACATGGTCATTGTGACCAACACAAATTGAGCGAGGTGAATCAGGAATCAGGAACATTTATTTGTCATTTCGTTCCATGCACCTGCACACATGAAATGAAATGAAATATTGTTTCCCCCAGCACACAGCAGTGCAACACAAAGAGAAAAACACATATCTGAACTACAAGAACACATATCCAAACTACAAAAAAACTACAAAAACACATTTCACTGTCCAAGACAGTGAACACCAGGATGACTGTCAGAACTGCCGGTCTGCATGGGCTAGTAGTTAGCTTAGCCTGCCCTGCTTCCGTGTCCTGTCAGACCGCCCTTGGTGTTTCCTCTTTGGGCACAGCGCTAGGCAGGGCCATGGTCCCTGGGCCCACCAAACACAGCAGACCAGGCTCCCCCAGCCGATCCAATGCCAGCTCTCCCAGCCAGACACCCTCGACACACCTCCCCACACTCCACACGACAACAACAAAAACACAGTCAACGCTAGGTGAGGCCACCACCAGACCACCCTTTGTGTTATAAGAACTGTCAGTCTGTATGGGCTAGCAGTTAGCTTAGCCTGCCCCGCTTCCGCGTCCTGTCAGACCGCTCTCTGTGTTTCCTCTTCGGCAGGGCTGTGGTCCCTGGGCCCACAGGATGCAGCAAATGAAGGTCTCCCAGCCGATCCAGTGCCAGCTCTCTCAGCCATCAAACGAAGACACAAACTTGGACACAGACGTGGACAAAGACACTGCATGGACGGTACAAGGTGAGGCCGCCACAAGCATAACTTTGCACCGCCATCTTCCCACACCAGTACTGGGTGAGGCCTCTGCAAATGTGAATTTGCACTGCCATCTTCCCACATCAGAAGCAGAAGACAGAAAGACAGACAGACAGTGAGACAGAACATGGCTGGGAAGAGAAGGAGCAGGAACTTGTTGCTTTGACTCTTACAGAGTTTAATTATTTTTTTAATGCTGGCATTTCCGTTCAGCTTTTCTGATTTGAAATGAAATTTGCATAAATATCCCTTCGTGGAAACATAGTTACTGATAATTTGCACAGATTGTATGAAAAAACATCATTACTGTGTCAGTGTTAATAAGGACATGGTCTATTTACATTAAGCAGTCGATTCAGCAGAGAGCTATAAAAGTGCTTTCTGTATTGTACATTATGGAGATGTTGCGTTAATGCTATGGTCCCAGTGCAGTGGTCTAACCTCTTCTTAGAGCCAGGAGTTGAGCGTGCTCCATCTCTTTCCAGAGATGAGACAACTTCTCTCTTTCTCTATTTCCATAAACCAAAAACAATGGCGGCACAGGGTCAGAGAAGAAACAAAATCTGATTCTACTTTGTCAAAGCACATAGGAGAAACAGAAAGAACAAATAGAATCAATCAATTCATTGTGTTCATAACAAAACAAAAAAAAACCTGTTTATCTGACATTTTACAGGCCCGTTGTCTCAGTATGGTAATGTTATGGTAATGTCACAAGTGAACTTTGGTTCCAACAGGATTCAGTTCTCCAGTTCTCGGCCCTTTATTATTTTCTTTATATTGGTTACCTCTTCCCAAGTCACACTCTTTTTTATTACTTGTAGTTTTGCTGGTTTTTTTTCCAGGCTGGCTCAAGGCATCATGTCACATTTTCTTTTCATTGATTGACAATTCATCTCCCACTAATACATCAAAAACAGCCCTGGAAGTTGTCAACCATTTTTAAGTTTACAGATTTGAGCAAGTCATCGCGGTTTGTCTTCCATTTCTACACATCAGTGCAATTACTCATAAATAATATTTACTGTTCACTTTCACTATACAGGAGGCACAGGTAAAGTGCTGGATGCCATCCCAGTATTCATGGACTAGCACCCATGCCTGTCACCTGTTATACACACATTAATACATTCAAATATATATCTATGTGCCCTGTGATGGCCTGGTGGCCTGTCCAGAGTATCCCCCCGCCTGCCGCCTAATGACTGCTTGGATAGGCTCCAGCATCCCCACGACCCTGAGAGCAGGATAAGCGGTTTGGATAATGGATGGATGGATATATCTATGTCTAAACATACAATAGGAATCAAAGCAGTTCTATTCCTGAGTGTTGGCTAACAAATAATGAGTCTTGTTTAAACAGAGGGGGTCTTTGCCCCCACATTTAATATGCATGTGAGCCTGTGTGTCTGTTGGCAGACTTGGGGTTTCAGCTTGTATTTTGTTCTATTACTAGCTATGGCCAATTCCCTTGTAAATTTTGGCTAGATCCATGTTTCTTATGATTTTAGCTATTCAGGGTCCAAACTCTCTATCTGGGTATTATCTGGGTTAGTGGAAATTGATAAACAGCTTCTGTTAGTCTAGCTTATATTGTTTATATGCCAAAATCAGGCTCTTGGATCAAAATCTGATATTCTGAGAGTTGATTATGAATATGAGAATATGACTTGGTAACCATCCGTCACAAAAGGTCTATGGAGGATGCCATTGCCACTGCCCTGCACTTTGCTCTGATCCACCTTGAATTTAACAACACATACATCCAGATGCTGTTCATAGATTACAGCTCTGTCTTCAACACTATCATCCCCGCCAAACTAACCACCAAACTCCTATCCCTTGGCCTCAACCCCTCCCTCTGTAACTGGACGCTGGACTTCCTGACCAACAGACCTCAATCTGTTAGGTTAGGTGACCACACCGCCTCCACCCTGACCCTCAGCACAGGTGCCCCTCAAGGCTTTGTTCTGAGCCCCCTCCTTTTCTCCCTCTTTACCCACGACTGCCTGCCAACTACTACTACTACTACTACTTTCAGCTGCTACTGTTAGGGGTCGCCACAGCAGATCATCCATTTCCATTTCTTCCTGTCCTCTGCATCTTCCTCTGTCACACCAGCCACCTTCAAGTCTTCCCTCACCACATCCATAAACCTCCTCTTTGGCCTTCCTCTTTTCCTCTTCCCTGGCAGCTCCATATTCAACATCCTTCTCCCAAAATACCCAGCATCTCTCCTCCACACATGTCCAAGCCATCTCAATCTTGCTCTCTTGCTTTGTCTCCAAACCGTCCAACCTAATCCTGTCCTTCTTCGTCACTCCCGGTGAAAATCCTAGCATCTTCAACTCTGCCACCTCCAGCTCCGCCTCTTGTCTTTTCGTCGGTGCCACTGTCTCCAAACCATAAAACATAGCTGGTCTCACAACCATCTTGTAAACCTTCCCTTTAACTCTTGCTGGTACCCTTCTGTCGCAAATCACTCCTGACACTCTTCTCCACCCACTCCACCCTGCCTGCACTCTCTTCTTCATCTCTCTTCTGCACTCCCTGTTACTTTGGACAGTTGACCCCAAGTATTTAAACTCATATGCCTTCGTCACCTCCACTCCTTGCATCCTCAGCATTCCACTGTCCTCCCTCTGATTCACACATAGATATTCCATCTTGCTCCTACTGACTTTAATTTCTCTTCTCTCCAGTGCATACCTCCACCTCTCCAGGCTCTCCTCAACCTGCACCCTACTCTCACTACAGATCACAATGTCATCCGCAAACATCATTGTCTATGGAGACTCTTGCCTGATCTTGTCCGTCAACCTGTCCATCACCATTGCAAACAAGAAAGGGCTCAGAGCCGATCCTTGATGTAATCCCACCTCCACCTTGAACCCATCTGTCATTCCAACCGCACACCTCACCATTGTCACACTTCTCTCATACATATCCTGCACCACTCCTGCATACTTCTCTGCAACTCCCGACTTCCTCATACAAAACCACACCTCCTCTCTCAGCACCATTGTATGCTTTCTCTAAATCTACAAAGACACAATGTAACTCCTTTTGGCCTTCGCTATACTTCTCGATCAACATTCTCAAAGCAAACACCGAATCTGTGGTGCTCTTTCGTGGCATAAAACCATACTGCTGCTCGCTAGTCATCACCTCTCCTCTTAAACTAGCTTCTATTACTCTTTCCCATATCTTCATGTTGTGGCTGATCAACTTTATACCTCTGTAGTTGCTACAGATCTGCACATCGCCCTTGAAGGGTGAGTTGACAGGCAACTCACCCTTCAAATGTAATAGATAATTTTGCAGATGACACCACAGTCATTGGCCGTATCACCAACAATGATGAGACGGCCTACAGGGACGAGACTCAGCACCTCACATCATGGTGCACTACCAACAATCTTGTTCTCAATGTGCAGAAGACGAAGGAACTGATTGTGGACTTCAGGAGGTCTAGAAGCTGCAGCCACTCCCCCACACACATCAATGGGGTGGAAGTGGAGCATGTCTCCAGCTTTAAAATCCTTGGAGTCCACATCAGCAAGGAATTTTCCTGAACATCAAACACCCAGGCCCTTGTGAAAAAGGCCCAACAATGCCCACATTTCCTGAGGAGGCTGAGGAGCGCCCATCTATCCCCCAAAATTCTCACAAACATCTACCACTGCACCAGACAGCATCCTGACCAGCTGCATCTCAGTGTGGTATGGCAACTGCACATCAGCAGACCAGAAAGCCCTGCAGCAGATCGTCAAGGCAGCCCAGCATATCACCGGTACCCAGCTCCCAGCCATAAAAGACATTTATCACAAACGCTATCTTCAAAGGAGTCTCAGCATCAGCAGAGATTCCACCCACCCCAACCATGGACTGTTTTCCCCCCTGCGCTCTGGGAGGCAATACAGGAGCCTCAGAGCCCACACTACCAGGCTCAAAAACAGCTTCTTTCCCCAAATTGTTGTCTACCTGAACCTGGCTACTCACTGAATGTCTGTGGATATTTTTAAATATTTTTGTACCTGTGCTCTTTTTTTCTTTTTCTTTTTTTTAACTTATTTGTAGCTTTTGGCCTTCATCTGTGTATATCTTATAGTGTGTTTGTGTGTTTGTACTGTGCTGTGTTTGCCTGTATTGCACTGTTTAGTGAAGCTGCAGCCCTTATTTCATTTTTAACATGTGCCTGCTCATTCTTTTTAATAACAATACATTGAATTCAATTCAATTCAATTCAATGTTACATTGCGTGCTAAAATTCCTTTGTCGTCCAGTCTCCTGATCCCTGCCACACTGCCTTGAATTGTTAGTTTTTAACTCTGTGTCATAAGCTGCAGCTTGGTTAAGCTCAGGTCTCATTGATGGCTGCGGAGCCATTGGTTGTGTCGCCCCAGGCCTCGTGACAGGCACGGGAAGATGTTTTAAGTAGGGGGGCTGCCAACTAAAACGAAAAGTATTGTGTCAAGCCAGCATGGAAGAATGAGTCGAGAGACAGAAATCTCTTTTTAACCACAACTCCTGTGCCCCCTACACAGCATGATCCCGGGAGGGCTCTTTTATTCACACCGGCCAGAATGGACCAGAACTGACAACAACTTAACAAGTCCCCCCCGCCTTTTCAAATGGCGACGTCAGTCCCAGTCACGGTTCTACAGTCAGATAGTCAGTAAACGGTCTCCTACTAAGTCTGAGGTGAACCCCCAAAACAACAACACAAGAATAACCACAGCATGAACACCACATCAATAAAACACAATTTTAAAGCTAACATTAACAGTCCCACCAGCCATTGCGCTCCCCCAGCACAAAACCGCCAACAGTCAGAAGGAAACCGCCTCCCCCGGTTGCTACAGTATGATGTCATTGTTTTGTTTGTAAGGTGCGTGTGTAGCAGATTTGGAATGGAGTGTTTACTCGCGTTATCATTAAAAATGTACATTCCACGCAGCCCCAACCCACTGTTTAAAATAAAGGTATGTTTTTTTTTGTTTTTGTTTTTTTTTTTGTTTTTGTTTTTTTGCATTTGTACGTTAGAAAATGTTAGGCATACTGTTGGGTCTCAGATGTTACACAGCCACCTGCCACTACTGGCAACTGGTGTGGGGGGGGGGGGCTGCCCCCCACGCTAATGCCTCCTGACGTGGTCTCTGATGTGGTCTCTGACCCTGGTCAGATAAACAGGAACGAGGGGAGACTGCCTGGCCTGGCCATTTACGCAGACGTGATTCAGTTCACCACGCTGCAACTTTAACTCGCACAACGTTTTAATGACTTTATCCCGTTATACTACAGATCGCTGGCACTATGAGAATCTCTTAAATATATTCCTAGTCAAACCCCTGCATTTATTTGCAATTACCATGAATTTGACCGTTTCCCCTGTAATAACAATTTCTGTGGGTCTCTTAAATGGAATTTTAAATACCATCTTGATTTAATTGCCAGTGTGTCTGTTTCTGTAGATGAGGCTGCTTCATGAGTGATAACCCATTCAACCCCATGGGGATATATCAGTGCTAGCGCATCTATTAAAGTCTGTCTGGGACATTATTATGATTAGTCACTTTGTTTTTCCCAGGCCAGACTGGTGAAGAATCTGAACATGAATAGCAAAATATTGACGTGATTATCTGCTGTCACAGCTAATTAATTACCATTAATCTCTCTGGTCATGATTTTAAATCTATTCATTTGTCATTCTTTTGGACAGTCACCTTGTTTTAGATGAGCAGGATTTGTCAGGCATTGACTGTAAAATGGTCGTGCTCCAAATTTTATAGTCCTATCTTTAATATATTATAATAAACATGCATGTATGCACGTACAAAAAAATGTCATTTGTTGTTTGTGTGACAGCTGATTTGCAGCAACAGCACGTATGACATATAATGCATATAATGTATGACATTTTTCGTGAATGTTGGATTACATGAACGTTTCATTTCTGTTGCATGGTAAACTGTAGTTGATGGAGTGTATATGTCCAACAGGTGAACCATTCCTACACTGAATGGCACAGATCTGAAAAGACTGAGGTGTGGTTACCTTAAGCTGACTCAGTGCTTGTCATGAGCAAAAAAAAAAAAAAATGTCAGTAATAGCCTCTCGTTCGCTTTTCTTAGATAAACTTCACAGAAGTCAGAATGTGTTGTACACCTGGACACGCTGGTCTTTCCCCATGGTGAGAAGTTCATTATGCCAGTGGTGTTCAGCCTCTCCACAGAATCTCAGATATGAAAAGATATTGTGTTAAATAGACATGATTTTGTGTGTGTGTGTGTGTGTGTGTGTGTGTGTGTGTGTGTGTGTGTGTGTGTGTGTGTGTGTGTGTGTGTGTGTGTGTGTGTGTGTGTGTGTGTTGTTTTATTTCTATCTTTGTGAGAACCAATTTTTTGGTCAGGTTATTTTAGAGGTAGGATTTGGGTTTAGAGTCAAGGTTAGAATTAGGATTAGGGTAAGGTTACTAGGGTTAAGGGCTAGGAAATAAATGTAGTCAGTGAGTGGTCCTTACAAAGATAGAAGTACAAGACTGTGTGTGTGGGGTGTGTGTGTGTGTGTGTGTGTGTGTGTGTGTGTGTGTGTGTGTGTGTGTGTGTGTATTTACGTAGTAAAGTCTCCCAATCCAACTAATAGTGGCAGGCTAAATGGCACACGTAGAAGCTTCGTCTGTATAAGTGGCCACAGGGGGCAGTGTTAAGTATCCTGGGGGGCCTCCAAGGTCATGTTATTAACATACACACACACACACACACACACACACACACACACACACACACACACACACACACACACACACACACACACACACACACACACTCTGGGGTTATACACACACTTGCATGTGCTCTCTCTCTCTCACACACACAAATACATATACTGGAGTTATTATACACACAAAACACAATTGCATGTATGCACTCTCTCTCTCTCTCTCTCACACACACACACACACACACACACACACACACACACACACACACACACACACACACACACACACACACACATGGGTTATTATACACACACACAACTGCATATGTGAGCTCTCTCTATCTCACTCACTCACTCACTCATTCACACACACACACACACACACACACGCACACACACACAACACACTGTTTGTGTCCTAGAGGGACTGTGGGGTCATTAACCCAGTAATGGGGCCATATGGTCAGAAAACAAACACAAACTGTTCCTTCTCTCGCTCCAAAATAAGGTCATGAAGATGCTGGTCTCATTCTGAATCAGCGGCGCGGCCGTGGAGAGGGGATGTACTCTGAACTTGAGGGGGAGGAAGGTCAACAAACCTGTGGCCACCCTGCTCCCACAGCAGCATTGCTTTACACATGGGTGTTTCACACAGGGGTGTTTCAGTGATGTCATCAAGATGTTTAGGAATGAGCAAGTCATTACATGGTCACTTGGAAGTGTAAGGTTGTTGTTTAACAACGGGACATAGAACAAAATTTATAAAGACTGTAAGATTTAAACAGTCAGAACCCCTTAAAGTCATCCAGCTCACACCAGAATGCATTTTAAAGCTTGATACTGCCGAAGCCACGTTTCAGCTGATTTCACCAGCAGGGCTTGGTCTAGTGGCGAACCGTGGCCCTGGATCCTGGGCCTTCAGTAGGACCACATGTGGCAATAAAGAAATCAAACATAGCAATAAAAATAATAGCCAGAGTCCTGTCACATGGAAGGTCAGCATATTGAAGGTTTCTTTGCCCTAACTGGCCTGCACAACACACAAAGGTGATTCCAGAAAACCTTATAATCCAGCTCCTAGTATACCCAGTGGCGGATCTAGAGATTTTTTTCTGGGGTGACAAAGGGGTGGCAATACTGTGTCCCAGAGGTGGCAGCTGCCACCCCTTGCCACCCCGTAGATCCGCGCCTGAGTATACCCCTCTGGTCAATCGTTTACAAACACACTAAACATAATTTACAGATGCCTCATTAGAACAGCAGACGTCAGCAAAAGTTGCATAATTTCGAGATAGATTAAAAATAGAGAAAACCAGCCGATTATTGAAAAAAGCTGTGTACTCACCAAATGAAGATCACCTGAAGATCACTTGAAAACAAAGTCCATCCTGCAATCCTTTTTGACAGTGTGCAACTGCTGGGTGATACAGTTTGTCCTTTGACTTCAACTCCAAGTTTTCAGAGAATCAGTGGCACGCAGGTGTCCAGGGGTGGACTGATGTTTCAGAGCTGCTTTAGTTAAGCCACTCAAATTATTAAATCCCGTGCTGGACCAGGGCCCCTTGTCGGGATTGAAAAGCAAGGGATCCCAGCAGTACAGCATGCTGGTGCACAGGCTGCCTGTTAGCCACGGATAGCGACTGTAGCTGCTAGTTTGAAAATGCCTCTAGTAGCTCTTGGTAGCTTGCACCAATCCTGGCAAGGCGGGTGACCTTTCTGGATTATTTCTAGTTTTTCCTGAAAAGGCAATCTAGAAAACGGAGTTACTATTAATTCAGCCACACAGTCAGGCTGTACATATAAAATTGACTTGACTTCACTTGACTAACTCCCGCCATTTCGCTGCTATCTAAATCCTTCGTTGTCGTCTTGTCATCTCGTTTTCCCCTTGCTCACTCGCTGACTTACCGTCATTGATCGCTTATCAAATTCACCTCAAATCAAATCAAATGCCTGTGTAATTCAAGTCAAATCAAGTCAAGTTTATTTATATAGCACATTTCAAACAACCACAGTTGAACCAATGTGCTGCAAAAGTTTAAAATACAATATAAAATAAGTGACACATATGAATATAAAAATATATGTAAAGAAGACATAAAATAAAGAATATAAAATATAAACAATAAAACAGAAGAGTAAAAGTATATTTGCACAATAAAATCATGGTATCAAGCTCAACTGGAATTGATTGCCAGTGAGAAGAGGTAGGTCTTTAACAAAGATTTAAAAGTCTCAAGGGTCTGAGCAGATCTTATGTGTACTGGTAAGCTGTTCCAGAGATCAGGGGCGGCCGCTGCAAAGGCTCTGCCACCCCTGATCTTGAGCCTGGATCTGGGAACATGTAAGAGCATCTGGTTTGTTGACCTGAGTGCTCTGACTGGTGTATGATGATGTATTAGCTCCGATAAATAAGTGGTGCCAGCCCATTTAAAGACTTAAAAACAAAGAATAAAATCTTCAACTGGATCCTAAAACAAACAGATCCTAATTTAAGTCAATGTGGGCATGAATTTGATTTTGACAGTTGTCTTAGCCAATCTTTTTTTTGGTGGGGGGGATTTTCCCCGCTTATTCTGCCTGATTGTATCCAGCCAATTACCCCACTCTTCCGAGCCGTTCCGGTCACTGCTCCACCCTCTTTGCCAATCCAGGGAGGGCTGCAGACTACCACATGCCTCCTCCGATACATGTGGAGTCGCCAGCCACTTCTTTTTACCTGACAGTGAGGAGTTTTGCCAGGGGGACATAGTGCGTGGGAGGATCACGCTACCCCCCCCCCCAAGTTCCCTCTCCCCTCTTAACAGGCACCCCGACCGACCAGAGGAGGCGCTAGTGCAGCGATCAGGATACACACCCACATCCGGCTTCTCACCCGCAGACACGGCCAATTGTCTCTGTAGGGACACCCAACCAAGCCGGAGGTAACACGGGGATTCGATCCGGTGATTCCCGTGTTGGTATGCAAGGGAATAGACTGCCACGCCACCCGGATGCCCCCTTTGAGTCTGATTTTGTCTAGTTTTCATCAATATAATGATAAATGAAAAATTAGCAAGAAAATACTTTTTTTTCTTTCCATATACCTTTGTTGTTGTTTTTATTGGTCTCTCTTTATTATAGTATTCCTTCTTGCATATCCTCATAATGGTAGTTAGCTCGTTTTTACATTTTTTTGTATTTTATTTCTGCTTCAATGGTTCTGAGCTTTATATAGAGCTCATTTTTTATGACAAGCGTTACGTAGTCCCTTTGTGATCCATGAACTATCTTTATATTTCTGTTTACTGTTGAATTGTGCTATTGGACAATTGTTATCATATAACGGTTGAAATATGCCCTGTGATGGCCTGGCGGCCTGTCCAGGGTATCTCCCTGCCTGCCAGCCCAATGACTGCTGGGATAGGCTCCAGCATCCTCGCAACCCTGAGAGCAGGATAAGTGGTTTGGAGAATGAATGAATGAATGAATGAATGAATGAATGAATGAATGAATGAATGAATGGATGAATGGATGGATGGATGGATGGATGGATGGATGGATGGATGGATGAATGAAAATACTTTTTTTTCCAAATTCAAATTGTCAAGTTCCACATGAGAACATTGTTCTCTCTGCTGCTTTGGAGGTAAATGGTTAACCAGCTGGTCTAAGGTTTTGATGTTCAGCTTCAGTTTAATACTAGTCTCTGTCCTTCCATCTCTCTCCCCCTCTCTCTATCAAATCCTTCTGGGTCCCAATTAGGGCTCAAAGCTGCTGCAGCCTGTGTGTGTGTGTGTGTGTGTGTGTGTGTGTGTGTGTGTGTGTGTGTGTGTGTGTGTGTGTGTGTGTGTGTGTGTGTGTGTGTGTGTGTGTGTGTGTGTGTGTGTGTGTGTGTGTGTGTGTGTGTGTTAGACAACAAACTATAGGCTACCTGTCAACAGGAACTTCAGTGCTTTACCATCTGCTCACACTGCAAATTGTCTTCATCCACACAAACAATACCAGTACCACCCTCACAAAGGAAAGACTTAAGAATAAAAAAGTAATCTAATTGTGCAGTATTATTCATTTTTGTAGAGAATGAGCTATATGTAGACTGTCTTCCCTATCCTTTTTGTGTGTATGTCTAAGCATAATATTATATACATTATGTTTTGATATGTGTGAGAAATGAGTTTTATGACCGTCTCTATGTGTATGAGTGATTGAGTATGGCCACTTAAGTGTGTGTGCTTGTGTGTGTGTGAATATGCGTGTGTGTGTGTGTGTGTGTGTGTGTGTGTGCGCGCGTGCGTGTGTGTGTGTGTGTGTACATTTGCATGTGTGTACGTCTGCATGCCTGAATGCTGCATGCATGCTCATGCTAGTATGTGCAAGACGGACACAGTTGTGGGCCTTGAAAAATTGACATTGAAATAGCTAAACACAATTCAAGCCTCATTTACAGGAAACAACATTTCTCTCCTGTCTTCTTAACAGTTGCAAGCCAATGATTTGTTCAGGAGGAAATTAAGTTGTGTTTTGATGATTGTGTTACAAGTCCTTCATAGCTGGATGAAAACTGGAAGAAAGGGACAATATCAATTCCCTCATTTACTGCCTAGTGGATTATTGCAGAGAGGTCACATACCAGTGTATGTTTTCTGTTTGGGATTCTAGTAGGAGGGGTTATTTCAGTGTGGATTGGCCCACAGAGAAGGGGAAACTAATCAGGTACTACATACTCACTCAGGCAGCCCAGTTATTTATGCACACTATGACTGTATGACAGTATGGACTCAAGCATCACCAGCTACCATCAGATACCTCACATCCTTATACAATCAGACACTGAAAATATGGACAAAAAGCCTGTCTGATTCTGTTGCCTACCAACAGGGAGATCGCCAGTTGGAATCCCCGCGTTACCTCCGGCTTGGTCGGGCGTCCCTACAGACACATTGGCCATGTCTGCGGGTGGGAAGCCAGATGTGGGTATGTGTCCTGGTCGCTGCACTAGTGCCTCCTCTTGTCAGTTGGGGCACCTGTTTGGAGGGGAGGGGAAACTGGGGGGAATAGCATGATCCTCCCATGCGCTATGTCCCCCTAGTGAAACTCCTCACTGTCAGGTGAAAAGAAGCGGCTGGCAACTCCACATGTATCGGAGGAGACATTTGGTAGTCTGCAGCCCTCTCCGGATCAGCAGAGGAGGTGGCGCAACGACTGGGACAGCTTGGAAGAGTGGGGTAATTGGCCGGATACAATTGGGGAGAAAAAGGAGGAAAACAAAAAAAAAAGCCTGTCTGATGGCATCACTGTCACCTCCTGAGAAGATACAATCTACTTAGCTTTGGGAGCTTTATTCGTTTGTTTTTGTTTTCTCAAATTAGTTTTCAAATGTATCAGCAGTCTAGCTCCAGAGCCTCTTTCCAGATTCATATCCAAAGACTAGACAGAAACAGAGAAACTAGGAGCATAGTGAATTACGACTGGAAAATACCACATCCATCCTTCCATTATCTAAACTGCTTATCCTGCTCTCAGCGTCGTGGGGATGCTGGAGCCTATCCCAGAAGTCATTGGGTGGCAGGCAGGGAGACACCCTGGACAGGCCACCAGACCATCACTGGGCCCACACACACACACACACACACACACACACACACACACACACACACACACACACACACAGAGCTAGGGACAATTTAGTAGGGCCGATTCACCTGACCTACATGTCTTTGGACTGTGGGTGGAAACCGGAGCACCCAGAGGAAACCCACGCAGACACGGGAGAACATACAAATTTCACACAGAGGACGACCCGGGACGACCTCCAAGGTTGAACTACCCAGGGCTCAAACCCAGGGGTAGTCCAACCTGCTGTGAGGTGACGGCGCTAACCACTGCGCTACTGTGCCGCCCTAATATTTCAATATTATTTTTAAAACTATTCAGTTATCATTTGCATAATAACAATGCAATGTAAAGGCTAGCTGAACTCACTAAAATGCACACCCAGCTGTTATTAATGAGGCTTATAACATGATCCCCAGGCCACACAGGCCAAGAATTGAATGGAAATGTACCAGTAGCCTTACTCAAACTCTAAAATACCACATCGTCGTAGATTAAAATTCTTCCATAAAGGGCTGTCAATTTTGGAACACATTACCAACTGAAATCAAATTAATTCCAGATATAAAATATTTTACAACAGAAGCAAAGTGCTGGCTAAATCCAAACCAGGGCTGTACCCATTTTTAGCTAATTGTTTTTTTTTAACTGTACATCACAATCAATGTATGCGTATTTTGTTGTACTTTCATAATTGTAGTGTATTGTGGTTTCATGGTAATGACAGCTGTATATTTTAATTACACTGTACATGTAAAGCCCAATTAGGGACGAGAGTTGAATATTAGAAATAGCTACCATCTCTATGTGCAGCGCATCAGTTTCATGCTCTGTATTGGAACTATGTCCAATTGCATCGTCCCTATCAAATAAATTCAAATCAAATCAATATGAAGTAAAATTCAAAATCTTGCAAAATGCATGACATAGAAACACCCAAACATTTTGTTACATAAAAACCAAAATGCAAAAATTGTGAAGGCTATACCCACCCAAGACCCCCATCTATGTCTCGCTTTCTCTTTCCAAGTTTCTCTCCATGTCGCTCTCTATATAATGTCAGAAAGACATACATTGCTGCTAGGCTTTACACCATAGGGATTGCAGGCAGCCTGCATTTATAAAGAGGGCGATCTGTTCAAGCATATGTCCCCCTTAACAAAGTCATCAATGTTAAAGCCTGTTCTCTGGGGAACCCTTAATGCTACATTTAGCATTGCATGCTTGCCATTAAATTTAGCTGGACAGAAAAAGTCTTGGAGTTGAAACATTAGATTTCATTGGCTCTATGCAGACAGACAGATGGACAGATAGACAAATACTTTCTGCTCTGAACTACTGACTGATAGACTAACAGACACACTGTAAATACTGTAGGATGAAAACTTTCCACACACCATTTCCACATGAAATAAATGAAATTTTCTTTCCCTTTCAGAAGCCTCCTTGGAGCAATGTCAGGGAGCCTTGAATGCAGGCAAGATTTATGAACTCCCTGGCCTTAAAACAGACAAGGGAAGTAAAAAAAAGGAAGGAAGAAGATGACAGAGATGAAAGAGGAGAAACTGAAACTCTGTCGATTTGCGGGGAAGATCGAAAATTCAAGTCCCATGGGAGTGGGCTATAGCTGTCAGCACCAGCCAAGTACTAAGGACCAATTCCTGGAGACATAGACTGTGACGAGTATGGATAGGACATGGACAGAACCACCAGGTTTCAGTAATAACACCACTACATGAAATGCTCCCCATTTTGTGGATCTGAATGTGCTTTAGATTGGTGGTAAGTGTCATGTGTTAAGATATTATTCACATAGTCCCTAATCAACACAGTGTCAGATGATGTTGATAGAGGTACCAGATAGTCTCTTAACATGTAGTTGTGACACGGGATGTGATAATATGCTAAGAAGGAAAATGTAGGAAATCTGACTCGATGTTTATTATTGCCCAGGCTGAAATTGCACCAGACAACATACTGGTAACATGGATTTCATTAAGAAACCAATCCTGTCAATATTTAAAGACTTAGATTCATCTCTTAGTCACCTAGTCATTTATCATGGTACCAATTCTGTACTGAGTTTCAGGAGTCTCTTTTGCTGCGGGCATCGGACAAGCCCATCAAAACTTTGGCTATAAAGCTGCCGTAAATGATGTGAGAAATGTTTTTACTAAAGTTGACAAAGATGACTGTGAGGATGTTGGTCTGCTTTCCAGTCACTTGGACTTGGCCCAGAAGTCATAGCTGGAATACCACACACATTAAGTCAGTCAAAAATCATCACGTTGGTTTCTCTCACTGGCTACTCTAATGGTACCTAATGATACACTTTCTATTCTACCTATCTATTGATCGATTGAAGAGCAATCATTTAACCCCAAATGTTGATCCAATGATCCATTAGGACCTAACGTATATAAGCTGAATATGCAAAATGATTTTTTCTTTTTTTTTGGTGAATTGTCACCATTCATTGAATATGGCTTCCTCTTGGTGGTATCATGACTTTTTCAATGCCATAGAGCTCCATGGAAGAAAGAAGAAAAAGAAGATATACTTTATCAATGCCTGTGGGGAAATTCATCCTCTGTATTTAACCCATACTAGCTATGTAGCTAGGAGCAGTGGGTAGCCACCGTGCAGCTACCAACTCCAGTTCTTCTTTCCATTACCTTGCTCAGGAGCACAGGCAGGAGTATTAACACTAACATGCATGTCTTTTGATGGTGGGAGGAAACCGGAGCAAACCAACACAGACATGGGGAGAACATGCAAACTCCACACAGAAAGGACCTGGGACGGCCTGGGGTTCGAACCCAGGACCTTCTTGCTGTGAGGCAACAGTGCTAACCACTGGTTTACCATGCTGCCCTAAAATATTGTTGTACACAATATTGGACAGGAAAGAATTAGACCAGCAGGTGAAAATGTTACATTTCCAAGTTTTATCAGATAGTACAGTGGTCCCCAAACTTTTTCATGCTGCAACCCACCTGTGAGATTCTTTTGGCCCGGGACCCACCAAAAGATAAATTAAGTAATAAATTGTCAATACCCATCAAAAAGTAAACTAACTAACAATCCTCTCTATATTGTTCATTAATGCAAAACTCCCATTTTCAGTCTTCAGTCATGACCCACTAATGTTCAAATGAAAAAGACAAGACAGGGAGTCCGGGTAGTGCAGTGGTCTATTCCATTGTCTACCAACACGGGGATTCGATCCCCATGTTACCTCTGGCTTGGTCGCGCATCCCTACAGACACAGTTGGCCGTGTCTGCGAGTGGGAAGCCGGATGTGGGTATGTGTCCTGGTCGCTGCACTAGCATCTCCTCTGGTCAGTCAGGGCACCTGTTCAGGGCAGGAGGGGGAATAGCTTGGTCCTTCCACACACTACATCCCCCAGGCAAAACTCCTCACTGTCAGGTGAAAAGAAGCGGCGGGCGACTCCACATGTATCGGAGGAGGCATGTGGTAGTCTGCAACCATCCCCAGATTGGCAGAGGGGGTGGAGCATCAACCAGGGTTGGCTTGGAAGAGTGTGGTAATTGGCCGGACACAATTGGGGAGAAAAAGGGAGAAAAAAATTCCAAAAAAAAAAGAAAAAGAAAAGGTAGGTCAACATTGAATATTATTTTAGTGATGTTTCAGGGTACAAATAAATCATTCTCTTGTTTGCACAGTTGCATCTCCACATGTATCAGATGAGACACATGGTGGTCTCCCCCTCCCCAGCCACTGTAGGGCTCATGCGATGGTGAGACAAATGAGAATTGGACGTGAAAGAAGACGTGATCACTGTCAAGTAAAAGCATGCCTAAAATAGTTGATTTTCTGAGCTTGAAAAGAAAAGTTTAAAAGAGAATACTTAGTTGGTGAATATGACCTTGTAGGCAAGTCATTCCAGCGCCTTGGGGCTGAGAGAGTTTATTCAACTCAACGAAATGAGTCAAGTTTAAGTTAAACACAAAACTAATAAATTGAACTGTTTTTGTTGAAGTTGTTTTTTGTCTCTGGTTTCCAAAGCAGGCTACTGTGGACAGATTGAGAAAAGAGTCTTAAAAATCCAGAAGTGCTCTTAAACATGAAGCTCTTTTTTTTTGGCTTTTGGCTTTTGGAAGCGTTCACATATCTCGTCTTCTCAAGGACCAGAATTCGCTTGCCTTGTATAAAAGTAGAGAAGCAGAAGTTTTCCACCATGTATCTCTGCAAAAAGCAACATGTCATCAGACACACACTGAGGGGGTCTATGGCACCACAAAGAAAGAATAAGGACTGTAATAGCCCCTGTCATTTTCTCATACTGTGAAACTCAAACCCACTAGAAAAGCCTGTCCAGCAAGATCTCTCAAATTCCCCAGCCTTGATGTGTGTATTCTTCTATTTCTTCCTTAAATATTTGGTTTTCAAATTTCTCTCCATTTCTCCTTCAGTGTGCTTACTTGAAATTTAGACAGCTTTTGCATTCTGTTTAATGAAGCAGTGGTCTGCGTTCATTTTGGCTGGTTTTGATTGATTGGTTGGTTTCATAATTTCCTGGTAAATACCTTTATTTTGTCTTCTTTTGCGATCCTTCATGATTTCGTTGTCACAGCTGCCAAACTGAAACATTTTTGTTGCTAACGTGCAGAAATAAGGAAATAAAAATGACATGGAAAAACAAAGTGGCCGTCCATGTGATGGAAGAGAGCTGGGAATATGCAGCGAGGAATGTAAATCCTAATGACCAGCGTTCCCGTTTACATCGATTTCTCACTTGGATGAGCAACATCTAAATGAGCTGCTTATGTGAACAGAGTACCATTGCTTAGTAGAAATCTGGAGTTATCTCCCCCAACACCACCACTACTACCACCAACTAACCTCCCCGTGACAGTCCACAGGTGGTTGAACAGCAAGATCGACATTTATCTCAGAACTATGGTACATTCACTGGCCTACCTCCACTTTAGATGATGTGTATGTAAATCAAGACGTGTCCAACTTCACTTTACAGCAAAGGGATTATAACTTTGCTTTGAATAATAACAATATACATTTTATTTGTATAGCGCTTTTCAAGGTACACAAAGAAAATACACCAAAAACATGTAACACACAACATAAATCACACATTAAAAGCAATTCTAAAGAGGTTAGTTTTGATTAATGATTTGAATATGGACAGATAGGTGCAGTCTCTGATGCATTTGGAGAGGGAGTTCCAGAGGGAGGGGGCAGCTATGGAGAAGGCTCTGTCACTCCAGGTCCGGTGCTTGGTCCTGTGTGGCAGAGACAGGAGGTTGACGTTGGAGGAGGGAAGGCTGTGGGAAGGAGTATGGTAGTAGAGCTGGTTAGTGAGGTAGGAGGGGGCCTGGTTATTGAGGGAATTGTGAGTGAAGAGAAGGACTTTGAATTGGACCTGTTGTGGGACAGGGAGCCAGTGGAGGTTCTGGAGGTAAGGGGTGATGTGGTCATGGGAGCAGGAGTGGTTGAGCAGGCGAGCAGCAGAGTTCTGGATGTAACTGGAGTTTCTTTAGGACTTTAGATGATGAGCCATAGAGAATGCTGTTGTACTAGTTAATTCTGGATGTGATGAAGGCATGGATCAAAGTTTTGGTCGCAGAGAAGGAGAGTGTAGGGCAGAGATGAGCTATGTTTTTTAGGTGAAAAAAGCAGTTCTGGTGATTTGACTGACGTGGTATTAAAAGGAGAAGTTGCTGTCAAAAATTATTCTGAGGTTGCGGCTATGTGGGGAGGGAGACAGAGTAGAGTTATCAATGGTGAGGCAGAAGCTGTGCATAGTTTTGGATAAGGTATTTGGGACTGATGATGATCATGTCAGATTTATCACAATTTAGTTTGAGGAAGTTGGCTTGCATCCAGGATTTAATTTCAGTGGGGCAGTTAGTCAGACTGGAGTAAACTGTAATGGTGATGGATTTAGTGGAAATGTAGAGTTAAGTGTCATCGGCATAGCAGTGGAAGTGAAGACCATGATGACGTATGATGTTACCAAAGGGAGCATGTAAAGGATGAACAGGCGAGGACCAAGCACCGAACCCTAGGTGATACATTGGGACAGAGGAGTGGTGAACGAGGTGCAGTTGTTGATGGAAGTGTAGTTGTGTTGACTCAATGCATCTATCTTTACATGGATTGGGCTGCATCACTGTATTGAGCTGTGCAGCCATTTTAATGTAATGATTTACAGTACTGAGCCAGCTCGCACACAGCTGACTTCCCACCCAGATTACTCCAGGGTAGCATTCGCCTTATCCATCCTTGTGACAGCTGCTGTGTCAGCTGGACAGGATGTCCGGGACAACCACGGGGATATCTCAGACTTCCATCTCCCAATGCCTGATAAATTTTTTTTATAGCAAACATACCACAGAATGTACTGACAACCTTTTCAAAAACACAATTGTGGGCAGTCCAATGCTCATAGATAATATCGACTGTATGCATCAGTGCACAAGAACAAAGTCACAGGAATCGGAAATCAGGAAACTCCATGAATAGTGGATAGTGAATAGTGGTATCTAATGCTGACATCACTGTTGCAGCAAAAATCCAGTGCAATAAGCAATGCAGACTGAGTTGTTAAGGAAAAGGATGCCATTGATGAACTCGTCAAATTCGGTGCCTTTGACATTAGCAAAAATGCATAATAACCTTAAATCCTTTAAAATTTTATTAAAAAAAACCAAAACTTGTTGCTTTTATCATTTAATTAAGTCTCAAGGGCATGTTTTCCATGCAATCGTCATCTCCAGCTGTTCTAACCAAAATTGACTTAAACCCTGCGGTGCAATGTTAAAGTCTCATAGAAGGGAACTTATGTGAATGAGAAGGCACACCCAAAATCCACAGTGTACACATCTAATAATCAATATGTGAGTTGGAACAGCTCAAACTCAAGCTAAAACTCAAATATCTCTTAATCTAAGCAAGACTTGTGAAACTTGGCGCGAATACAGGCAAATCAGTATTGGGTCCTTCAAGATTTCTCAATGTCTCAATGCCATTAGGAGTTTCAAATAAGATTGATATTTCTCAAATAGGCCTTTATTGCTTAAAAAATGTAAGTAGATAGCAATCAAATATATATTTTCAACTAAAATTTTGCACAGGGGATGAAATTTAAACACTGGTCAACAACAATAACTGTTGTTGTTGACCAGTGTTCAAATTCCATTCCAGAATGACGATATTAAACTATTGTTTAATGTCGTCATTCTCAAAGTTGGCAGGGACAACTGTAGCGGGCAGCAAGTAGTTAATAGTACCTGAGATATATGGATAACCCATTTGGTGAGCCTACAGAGAACATGAAATGATTTTGGCAGAATGGAGACAGTTATAATTTGAGTGGAAGAGGTGATATGTGTACTAGTATTGGCTATTTTGCTTCCAAAGTAGCACTGAAATTGTTCTCATTTACTAAAGGAGGGCTTAGCACTGACATGAGGTAGAGCAGGACTGAACCTTTATTGGTGAATCAAGATAGTCTGCAGCTTTCATAATGTCATACTTTTTTTCTTCTCATAAAAGGGTGCATTTAATATCAGAAAGTGGCAGGTAACAATGGTGGTGAAAGCTTTTCACTCTTACTGATGGCTTGCAATTTAGGTGATGTTAAATTCTTCTACAGTTGCGTGCTTAGTGGAAAAGATCATCAGCTTTACAACCACAATGTAAATTATTGCTTAGGAGTAAATGTTGCAATGCACCTTTTTCCTATTAATGGTACTCTCCCGCAAACTCTCCCCTTTACTTAAAGCACTCAAAGGAACGCTATTCATATGGTCCCATGGGCTACCTTTGTTAAAAGAGCTGATGCATTTGTTCATTCTGTTTGTCTGTCTCTTCTTCTTGTCCCCTGTTCCATTTTTGTCAGAAATATAGCTCCTCTTGACATCTTGTGAAAGGAGGCTGCGGCAGAGTAGAGTGTGACCAGCTGTCCTGAGTTAGTCTAATTAACTCACGACAGATAAATTGGTTCCACACCCCAAATGAAGAGGCCAGAGCCAGAGGCTGTGGAAACAGACCTGTAGGGCTCTTGCCCTACTAAAAAGAGTTATAATGAATGTATGTTTTTAGTCCTTTTCATATGGTGTTTTAAAACTACTATAGTGTTTTTAAAGGCATTGTTTTAATGAATGGGATGTTGTGCCCTCATTGGCAATCTGTGTTTGTGTCTCTGTGCTGGGGAACCCAGGCTGTGGCACAGCTTTGCCACAGAGGCATTGAGAGAATTATTCGTGTGCACCTGGCATGAGGTCTTGCTGCCACTGCACACAGCAATAGAGAAAATGTAGGTGGCAAGCAGTATATCCTAAGCAAGTACATGATCACAGAGAAGACAATTTGAATTTGACACTTGGAGAAGATTTCAGAGTACACTGACATTTTCTTCACATCTCTCTCCATCTTTATTTTTGAAATACACAGAAGGGTGATATCAAATTTGCTGACTTTGAAAGCACCTTATAGCAGCATGACAACCACAGGCGGGAAGACTAACCCCCCACCCTGTGTATCCACATCCTTTGACCCAATGTCCAGAGGTGAAAGTGTCCTCTAGACAATTGCAGTTTCTCCATCCATCTCTGAGCTTCTAAACGGCTGTCCAAGCAAGGCCATGCTGAGCACAGACACTGCCTGCCTTGTGTACCCCATGCCAGCGCCATGCATTATGTATGCATCTCTCAGTGGATAAGCGCTCAAAAGATGCCCCCTGCGTGCCCTTGTTATTGGAAACCATCTCACGGTGAATAATGACAGACATCAGGGTGCCAAATGTCCCGTGCAGGACTCCGTAGGCAATTCGCTGCTAACAGGAGGGGAACAACATCTGTTTGGCTGCTGAATGCAATGCTGATTCATCAGTCTCACAAACATCCCTCCTATTAAAGCCACAGTTAGCTACTTGGAGAGATCTTTAACACTAGGACGAATACAATACAATCACCAATACATGACACCATAAATGCTGGTGGTAAATAGTGGAGCTATCAATATCGGTATCATTGACATGTATTTCCGCCATAAAGAAGGCTTGGTTTTAATGTTTTAGCCTCGATACAGAGATGAATGTGAATTTAACTGTTATTTGGATCTGAAGCAAGGTGGTGGCCTGTAACTATTTTGAAGGACACTGACAGAAGCTCCCTGTGAGGAAAAAAAAAAACTGCAGACCTTTCATTTCACAAGATCTGCTCTCAACCAGCTTTAAATTTTTTCAAAGCTCAGAAGTAAAGGCTGAAAATAAAATATAGTGTTGGAGTTTATGTGACCAAAAGAGCTATGTGAGGCACCTAAGCTGTACGGCTGGTTTAGCCATTACTATCCGCTTCATCTCTTTTTCAAGGCACCTTCAAGGATTACCGATGGACTCTTTGCTCTTTACCTTCCCAGCCCTTATGCCCAACGTTTACCCCTAAATCTGACAGGTTGGATCAAATCACAAACCAGAGCAGCAAGGATAGCATTAGCATGTAAATATGCTCTTTACTCTGAAAAATACCTCAACAGAGGTCCCTTCTACACATCCCATATGAAAAAAGTTGAATTAAACTCATATAGTTTCATCTTCTCAAATAAGTAAGTGAAGGAATGAGCATGGAGAGAGGCGTTGATATGTAATGCAAAGGTGGAAATGTCTCCCTTAAAGAGGAGCAATGAATTGAGACCAAGAAGTGAGTGAGAAAGTGAAAGATAGAGAGAAGGGGGGGGTTTAAAGAATCATAGTAGGTTTGGAGTGATCCTCCCCGTTCCGTCAGCGATTACTCCTGCCACCTGACATTTATTGATCAACTCCCATTTGTCTGCAGCATCCAGCCACCATTTTACTTCTTTTTTTTTTTACATTAAACAGCTCACATAAAAACAGGACCCAATAATATAAAGTGGAAAATCTGCAACTATCTAAGAGTATTTAAAGTGGCTCCATTGAACTTCTTGGATATTGGCAATGTCTTTTACATTGCTGCCTCAAAAGGCCCCTGAGGGTTTTGGGGTTTGTTTGTTTTTTGTTCCTCATAGATACTAAGATAGGTGTGTATATATACAGACAGCATACAGACAGCATGTTAAATGTCCCATCTCCAGGGCTGCCTCAACTGCACTGACTGGAGTGTTTTTGAGGCTGTGTCTACAGACCTGGATGAATTTACTGACACTGTGACATCTTACATTAGCTTTTGTGAGGACATGTATGTGCCCACCAAACCTTTCTGTACCTTTAGCAACAATAAGTCCTGGTTCACAGCAAAACTCAGGCAGCTTCGTCAGGCCAAAGAGGAAGCCTACATGAGTGGAGATAGGATGTGGTATAACAAAGCCAGAAATACACTCAAAAAGGAGATCAGAGTGGCAAAAACGTGCTACTCTGAAAAGTTGAAAAACAGGTTTTCTGCCAATGACCCATCATCAGTCTGGAGAGGTCTGAAAGACATTACCAACTATAGCAGACCATCCCCCCACACTGCAGGGAACCATCAACTGGCTGACAAACTAAATGGGTTTTACTGCAGGTTTGATAAGTATGCTTTCACACCCCTCACCGTCTACAGGCACAATACACAACCAACTGCACTCCCTCCCCACCAAACCCCCACCCGCACTCAGGATCTGTGTTGAGGACGTGTGCCAGCATTTCCAGAGACAGAAGACCAGGTAGGCACCGGGCCCAGATGGCTTGTGACCCTCCTGTTTTAAAGTCTGTGCTGACCAGTTGACAGACAGAAGGCAGCTGGTGAAGCTGGGGAAAATCACATCCAGCACCCGGACAATCAGCACTGGTGCCCCACAGGGATGTGTGCTCTCCCCTATACTCTTTCCCCTCTACACAAATGACTGCACCTCAAGTGACCCATCTGTTAAACTCCTGAAGTTTGCAGATGACACAGCCATCATTCCATCATAGGTCTTATCTGGAATGGTGACAAGTCTGCATATAGACAGGAGGTTGATCAGCTGGCCCTCTGGTGCGGCCAGAACAACCTGGAGTTGAACACGTTCAAAAAAGTGATGACAGTGGACTTCAGGAAGAGCCCCCCAACACTGCCCCCCCAACCATACTCAGCAGCATGGTGTCTACGGTGAAAACATACAGATTTCTGGGTTCCACAATCTCCCAGAACCTTAGGTGGGCATCGAACATAGACACAATCTTCAAAATTCAACATCCTTTACATCACATGAAGTTCAGTCTTCAGCCTTGTCAAGTCAAACTGTCCATAACTTTAGCCAAGGCACAACAAAAAATAATATTTTGTGGTCTTTGAACCCATTGGTTATTTTAGCAATGATGTTCTCTATCGCTGCATTATGCCAATCTTTGTAGTGTGCACAGACATATCTGTTCCTTTTCCCCCTCAAATTTGGTGGCTCGGAAGAGTGGGGTAATTGGACAGGTACAATTGTGGGAGAAAGGGGGAAAAATCAAAAATAATAAATAAAAATTGGTGGTTCACCAACAGCCTTCACAGTATCAACATAGATACTGTAAAAAAAATCCCCCCTTTTTCTCCCCAATTGTACCTGGCCAATCCAATCACCCCGCTCCATGGGCCATCCTAGTCACTGCTCCACCCTCTACCAATCCAGGGAGGGCTGCAAACTATGACATGCCTCCTCCAATGCATGTGGAGTAGCCAGCCGCTTCTTTTCACCTGACAGTGAGATGCTTCGCCAGGGGGACATAGCATGTGGGAGGATCATGCTATTCCCCCCAGTTCCCCCTCCCGCCGAAACAGGTGCCCCGACCGACCAGAGGAGATGCTAGTGCAGCAACCAGAACACACCCACATCCGGCTTCCCACCCGCAGACATGGTCAGTTGTGTCTGTAAGGACACCCGACCAAGACGGAGGTAACACGGGTGATCCCCGAGTTGATAGGCAATGGAATAGACGGCCACGCTGCCCGGACACCAGGATACTGTAAAATTTAACATGGTCTTCTTCCAGACTCTGTCTGAACTCCTCAATCCTTCCAATGCAGACAGGAGAAAGACAAAATCAAAGCTTCTCACCTGTGAGACATGTCCTGCCACATAGTGGATGGAGTCTGTGTCAAAATTGTCTGCATGATCTGCGACAGTGACGGCTGGTGGTAATATTGGGTGGGTGGGCTAACAATAGTATACCCATCTATAGTTCACATTGCAGCAACAGCAATATAACATCTGAGATACCAAGTTAGAGCAATGACACTATATAACTTGTTATAGCAAGTGTTCTACAACAACACTATAGAGAAGCATAAGAATGGCCTGATGCGAAAAAGCTCACGCGCGCGCGCACACACACACACACGCACAAGCGCGCGCACACACGCACACACACCATTTGGCTATTTTTCTCTGTACACACTAGCACATGCCATTTTTAACAAGCACAACATATGCAAGAATGATTAAATGATATGCTACATGATAGAACAGAATGCAGAATCATTTACCTACAATGTCAGAAAAGGGCTCACCTAAGGATGCACAACAAAACGTGTCCCAACTGAAACCACTGCCAATAAATACTGCAACTGTTTTTATCACAACTGTTTTGCAACACATTGTGTCAAACATGTCCCGAATAAAACAATTTGGTAAGCACAGCAAATATAACGGTCATTGTAGAAGAGAGACAAGCAATGTGTCTAAATGTGTCTGGTGGTCTTTTAAGAGGTCTATAGGCTTGGGTCTACCGTATTTGAAAAGAAGCTCACATCGTCGACCTTTCTGGGATGCAAACAGGTTAATCACCATGTCATCGAAGTCCAGTGATTTTTGAATGAAGTCCCGCTCAACAGACAGCACAGCCAGGGCATTCAGCCTATTCTGTCCCATAGTACTTCGGGGGAATGGTTTAATCCTCTTAAGTGTACTGAAACACCTCTCTGACTCTGCAGATGTCATGGGGGTTGTGGTGGCTATTTGTGTTAATTTCAATGTTTCAGAAAAAGTGTTCTGAAGATTTTTCTCGGATTGTTCCCTGAGCACAATCACGCACTGGCGTACACATATCACATCGGTGGTCTCATCAGCTTGCACAGCCACAAATGGTGCCTGCGATGTGTCATCAGCCAAGTTTTATCCATAAACAGCTAACATACAGTCAAGCAACTCACTTTGGCTCGTCTTGGACGTGTACTTGGCAGCCTGTGTGTTTGACAGGTGATCGGCTATCCAAAAAAGAGAACTGGTCAACGAGGTCCAGCAACGCGCCCCGCTGGAGTGAAGTCGGAGATTCGTCGGACCCCCGCAGAGCTAGCTCGTGTGCCCCACAAAATGTAATACAGTCCACAATCCGTGATAATGAATGCCGGTTCTTCTATACCAGCTCGTTGTGTCTCTGTATAGAAATGCGGTGGCCCTCATCAGGTTGACAGGCGACGTTAACTTTACCCAGCATTGATAGCTTTACGCTATGTGACTTGCGCTGCATTCATGTTTCCTAATTTCGTCGGAAAGATTTTTCAGATCCACAATTCCTAGTTGGGTCCAAGCCGTGTCTCCCCCAAAAAGCAAGCACGGGAAACAGAAAAGTGAATTCTTAGCTACACTTGCCGTTAGCCAGCCCTTTCGTTGAAACCAAGTAACACAAAACTTACGATTTTGTCGTTTGTCCTTTTGTGTTATTTGAACATCGTTTGGACGATGTGTCCCCTGTCGCTTCACTTCCAATTTTTTCTCCAAAGAACTCGAAGAAAATTGATGAGAAATAAATAATCCACCTCGTTCATGCTAACGCCCGTGGCCGCCATTGCCACAGTCGCTCACTTTTCTCCCTTCCCACTCTCACACAAGCAGCACGCCACCTTATGTACGGTCTGTGCTGTCATTGGTCAAAAGTCAGTGGCCTGTAGGCTGATTGAATTTAGCCCAAATGATCAGCAAATCAAGGGGGCGTGCCAAGACACCAGTCACTCATGTAACACGAAGATTAATGGAGGCTGATGCAATTGTGTTTGGGCTGTAAGAAATTAGCCCATTTAGATACATTTTGTATTTTTATTGTGACTATTTAGTGCTGTCGCTGCTCTTAGGTTCCACCAAAATTTAAAATAATCTGTTCTAAGGTTTTTTTAACAATACTTTTCTCATCTTTATTGTAAAAGATAGGGAGGGCTTAGCCAATTTATAGCAGCCATCCCTGGTCTGCGATGTGATCAAACGCTTCAATCAGCTCTGTTCATTGCACAAAAACTATGCCCACTAGCCTCGAAGAAAAAAATCCACCTAGTTGGGCTCGTGCCCCTGGGTATTCCAACCTTTGGGGGTCATCCCGGGTCGTCCTCTGTGTGGAGTTTGCATGTTCTCCCCGTGTCTGCGTATGTTTCCTGTGGGTGCTCCGGTTTCCTCCCACAGTCCAAAGACATGTAGGTCAGGTGAACTGGACATACCAAATTGTCCCTAAATATGAACATGTGTGTGTGTGTGTGTGTGTGTGTGTGTGTGTGTGTGTGTGTGTGTGTGTGTGTGTGTGTGTGTGTGTGTGTGTGTGTGTGTGTGTGCCCTGTGTGATGACCTGGCGGCCTGTCCAGGATGTAACCTCGCCTGCCACCCAATGACTGCTGGGATAGTCTCAAGCATCCCTGCGACCCTGAGAGCAGGATAAGCAGTTTGGATAATGGATGGATGGATGGCTGTACTTGGCCAATTACCCCACTCTCAGCCAAAAACCTGAATCAGCTGTCCTCCCTCCATGATTGCTTAGCTGCCCCAAAGACTGGATGCTCCTTAATTTCCTCCATCTAAACCCTGACAAAAATGAAGTTCTCTTAATTGGTCCTGAGAACTTTGCCACTGCAGTTGATCAGCTTATTGGTCCACTTCATCCAAACATCAAACCTACCGCTATAAATCTTGGTATCATCTTTGACCAGAATATGTCTTTTGATCACCATGTTACTAAACTTGTCCAATCCTGTTTTCTTCAGTTACGAAACATTGCAAAAATTAGAAATATTTTGTCTTTTAAGGATATCGAAAAATTAATTCACACTTTAATTTTCTCCCGTCTAGATTACTGTAACTCCCTCTACTCTGGCCTCAACCAAGCTACTTTAAATCATCTACAGTTGGTTGAGAATGCAGGTGCTAGACTCCTAACTAGAACTAGCCGTAGGTCCCATATTCCCCCTATTCTTGCATCTCTCCATTGGCCTCCCATAAAATTCAGAATAATCTATAACATTTTATTGATTGCGTTTAAAGTACTGCATGATCTTGCCCCCAGTTATATTTCTGATCTTCTCATTCCTCATTCCACTTCCACTCCGATCCTCAAACCTCTGTCTTTTATCCATCCCTCACTCCAATAACAAAACAAAAGGTGACCGCGCCTTTGCAGTTTTAACCCGCAAACCTCTGGAATAATCTCCCCCAATCCATTAGATTCGCTGAATCTTTGGACTGTTTTAAGCGGCTTCTATACCCATCTTTTTAGGCAAACCGTTTTATAGATTCCCACCCCTGACTTGTGTTTTGTTTCATTTTTAGCTTGGTCTGTTACTCCCGATGCCATCCATCCATCCATTATCTGTGCCGCTTATCCTGCTCTCAGGGTCGCTGGGATACTGGAGCCTATTCCAGCAGTCACTGGGCGGCAGGCGGGGAGACACACTGGACAGGCTGCCAAGCCACCACAGGGCCATCCCGATGCCATGTTTTTATGTTCGTTTAATTTATTTTATGCATTTATTCGTATTTTGTGTATGGAGTGTAAAGCACTTTGTAACTGTATGTCTTTAAAGGTGCTATATAAATAAAATGTTGCTTGTTTGCTTGCTTTTCCAAGCCGTATCGGTGAGCACATTCTCACTCCCAACTCGTCACATATGGACGCTTGTTGAGGACGACCTCTTCGTCACTGTTCAACGCTCTAGGTACCCATTTAACCTCAACTTTCAATGTGGAAGGACCAATATCACTCATAGGCCCCGAAAAAACAACCCTAACACTGACCCTAACCTCATTAGCACATCAAAATGAGTTATATCACACACAAATCAGGGTCCCTGGTGCCGGCACGTAATTTTAACACAACACATTACGTGCCACAACCACATAATACGAGTGTTAAGAGGGCGTGGTCATTTCACGTATTTCTGTGAGATCATGTTGATGAATGCGCACAGAGGCTGCAGACTACCACGTGCCCCCTCTGATACATGTGGAGTCGCCAGCCGCCTCCTTTCACCTGACAGTGAGGCGTTTCACCAGAGGGACGTAGCGCATGGGAGGATCAAGCTATTCCCCCCAGTTCCCCCTCCTCCCCCGAACAGGCGCCCCGACTGACCAGAGGAGGCGCTACTGCAGCAACCAGGACACATACCCACATCCGGCTTCCCACCTGCAGACACGGCCAGTTGTGTCTGTAGGGACACCCGATCAAGCCTGAGGTAACACGGGGATTCAAACCGGCGATCCCCGTGTTGGTAGGCAACGGAATAGACCGCTGCACTACCCGGACGCCCCATGAATATCTTCTAAAGGTTTGGCGGGGGATCTATGTTGTTTGCCTGTCATGCAGTAGTTAATAAGGTTTTTTATTTTGTGTTTAACACATTAGGTCAGCATTATAATTCTTTTCTATATTGGTTTTGATTGATACATAACGATGAGTCACCAAGTTCAGTATCAGAGCCATTCTTTACCCCAGCCCCACCACAGCTCTGTCAAACATTGTACATTACAGTTAATGTATCATGGTCACACTTCCCCAGTTCTGACCAGACGAGACCCAATGCTGAAGGCAGTGAGGAAGAAACAGACAGATAAACACACTGGGATAAACCATCTCTCTCTCTCTCTCTCTCTCTCTCTCTCTCTCTCTCTCTCTCTCTCTCTCTCTCTCTCTCTCTCTCTCTCTCTCTCTCTCTCTCTCTCTCTCTCTCTCTCTCTCTCTCTCTCTCTAAGTCCCTCTCAACACCAAGCCCCCAGGCCATGACACTACCACCCAGGGAACAAGCTGTTTATGGGCATCCTTGTTGGAGATGCCTCCACCTCCACCCCAATCTGATAAATGTCACTGTCTGCAGTAAAATTAAACATTTAGTGGAGTCCTTGGAAAGGGCTCAGTGAGGGAGAATAAGCTAGCATATCCTCAGGTCCTCTTGCTCTTTTTGTGCTCTTTTCATGTTTTTTAATTAAGGTGTAGCAGAGATGCCGGTGCCAACCTTGCATTCCTTACTCCGGCAGCTGATGGAGAGGCATGAGGGGTGTTGGACTGGGGATGACAGGATGTCACGATGAAGGAGGAGTGGACCACTTAGACAGGACCTCCAAAGCCAACAGTCTCCTACATCATTAGGTACTCTGCATTCGCTTGCTGCAGTTTTGCTCATTTTCATTCATCTCAGAAAAGGTTTTTGTTGAATAACCTGTATCCATGCCTGCCTATTTATTTCATTTGCATCACAAAGAATAAAATTTTTAAAAAATGCATATTTTCATACGCAGCTCATTTCCTGTTGTCTAAAGATCTGAGTGTTCAACTAATGGCCCAAGAATGTTTCCTTGCTCGGAGCTGGAGATCCATCCCAGTGCCAACAGCAGCCGTTTAATGGTTCACACTGCGGCTGCCTTTCATGGCCAAGAATCTTAAAGAGGCCCTTTTGTGGAGTTACTGCACACTGAGGTGTGGCAGAGAGGGAGGATGAGAACTTTCAGGCGTTTTAAGGGACAGGTGTTTTATGCCTCTGTGTGTGCGTGTGTGTGTGTGTGTGTGTGTGTGTGTGTGTGTGTGTGTGTGTGTGTGTGTGTGTGTGTGTGTGTGTGTGTGTGTGTGTGTGTGTGTGTGTGCGTGCGTCCTGCCTGGTCTGCTGAAGGCCTGACAGAGGTAATCACTCAGTGAAATGGAGGGACGAAGCAGCTTTAAGCGTCGACTGTGTTTCAGGCTTCAGTGCATAACCAAATAACGCGGTGTGTGTTGCAGGGGCTAATAAGGCGTATTTCTTTTCCGAACAGCTCGAGGAGAAAATAGCCTCCCTGCCTGGAAAAAAAAGCTACTTTATGAGATACAGACTTTTTTCTCCTAAGCTGACAAATAAATTGCTTGCAATTTTAATAGTTTTTTTTTCTTTTTTCCTCTTTCTTCGTGCAGCATTGCCCCGCTGGTCGTGAGTGGAAATGACACATTTCAGTGCCCCGGCAATGTCTTCATATGGGTATTTATCAGCCCCAGCAACTCCTGGCTGTGTTAATAATCCTATAGCATTGGTTTAATGGATTCAGCCAAGCCCCTGCTTTATCCCAGGTATCCTCACGTTCCTCTCCGACTAAATCCGCCGATTATTATAGAAATACTTTTTCTCTCGTATGCTTGTTCTGTCAAATTAGCTCTTTTAGCATCCCAGCCCTCTGGGGAATTACAGGACTTATTTGGTTTTTGCTGAATGCCGGATAATCACCATGTGCTTTTAGACTTGGGGTTTTAAAAGTGTGGAGAAGCTCACTCTATCGCCCTCCTTTTTCCAGCTCCATTTCTATCTTTCCATGCTTTAATATCCCCCCATTTCCAGGTAAACACCATGAAAGGAGACTATATATAGAAGATATTGACAAACCATAGGGACCCGCATGTTAATGCCTGAGAGGTGGCTGTGTCTTTTTTTTCTTGTTTTGTTTTGTTTTTTATGAATTTATCTTGAAATCCTTCTGTGATGCACCTGATTGTGATAAGCTCCTTAGAAGTAAGTCCACCTTTACCCAACGTCATCGGCACTGGTATCTCTACATATGGGTGGGAGGGTTTGGGTCAAATCTGGTTCCAACATGGAGCTCTGGTGTTTGTGGAGAGTAGTTATGAACCTGAGGACTGGTGATACATACCATTATTTAATACAGTACCACAGCTGCTGCAGCTTTCTTTTGAAATTAATTTCTTTTTTAATATAATATGGTCAGGATAAGTTTTCACATGTCCTGTTTGCGAGTTTAATCATCTTTTCTTGGCATCTTGTTCAACCTCAATGTAGGAAACAAAACATGCATGCATGTGATTTATAACACAGATGATCCTGATGATGCAAATTGACTATACCACTGCAAATATTATGGCTTCTCCAGCTGAAGAAGAAAGAGAAGAAGAAAGCCACTTTATTTTGTCATTGTATTCTTACAACAAAGTCATCTTCTGCATTTAACCCATCCTATTGTATAGGAGCAGTGGGCAGCTGCAGCACCCGGGGACCAACTCCAGTTCTTCTTTCCATTGCCTTGCTCAGGGGCACAGGCAGGAGTATTAAACCAAACATGCATGTCTTTTTTTGGGGGGGGAGGGATTTTCCCCCCTTTTTCTCGCCAATTGTACTTGGCCAATTACTCTACTTTCCAAGCCATCCCGGTTGCTGCTCCACCCCCTCTGCCGATCCGGGGAGGGCTGCAGACTACCACATGCCTCCTCCAATACATGTGGTGTCACCAGCCGCTTCTTTTCACCTGACAGTGAGGAGTTTCACCAGGGGGGACGTAGCGCGTGGGAGGATTACACTATTTCCACCAGCTGCCCCCTCCCACCCCAAACAGGAGCCCCCAGCGACCAGAGGAGGCGCTAATGCAGTGACCAGGACACATACCAACATCTGGCTTCTCACCCACAGACATGGCCAATTGTGTCTGAAGGGACGCTCGACCAAGCCAGAGGTAACACGGGCATTCGATCCAATGATTCCCATGTTGGTAGGCAACGGAATCGACCACCACGCTACCCTGACGCCCACATGCATGTCTTTTTGATGGTGGGAGGAAACCAGAGCACCCGGAGGAAACCCACGCAGACACGGGGAGAACATGCAGACTCCACATAGAAAAGACCTGGGATGGCTTAAGGTTCGAACCCAGGACCTTCTTGCTGTAAGGCAACAATGCTAACCACTGGGCCACTGTGCTGCCAAAGAGTTGAATGGTCTTGTCCGGCACCACAGAACCAACTGAAAAAGTTCAAATTTGAAGGAAACACAATAACGTTATGCTGCATCAGGAGCCACCTCTGTATACACGTCTTACATGTCTTGCATTAGGATGTTACCATCAGCTTTTCTTAACAATGGGATAAACTGTCTTGTCATCTCTCTCTGTCTGTCCGCCCATCCATCTGTCCGTCTGTCTTTCCATCTGTCTTCACATTACATGTTCTTTGTTCTCAGTCTCTCTCTCATCCTTTCAATTTCTCCCTCCACCCTTTCCATACATCAATGTACCCACTTATCTTACTTCATCAGTTTCTGGTGACTAGTAACCAGCACAATGCCATGTCCGGGCAGGCAGCTTCTGCAGACGTGATGGAGCGCTCCAATCAGCAACTTGGCAGTGACGTGAACAAATTGATTTTCTGACAGATTAAAAAAGATTAAACCAGCTATAAAAACAAGCAGGGAAGTGCTTAAGGGGCCATATGTGCACGATACGTTTTCATATGTATTCTTTTCCCACCACTCTTTGGACCGATCTATCTTGTTTATTCTGACAGATCGCAGGCTATGCTAATGCGACTGTCATGATGAGCGAGCCACACTTTGCCCTTCGTGGGGTTTTTTCTTTTCAAAGGACCAGCATAATCTATCAGTGTCCAGAATACATATGGCTGCATGAGCACATATACTTCAAAAGGTCAACCTGCATCCAGTGCATAGCCTTAAATTTATACAGTTTCTTCGTTTTTTGCTTTTTTTTGTTTGTTTTTTTTTAACTTGGCTAAGCAATCTGCTTGGTCAAAGACATATAACAGCCATGCTGACAAGTCCAATGTCCCAGACATGTTTTGTTGTTTGGCATTCCAAGTATTGTGATTACCAGACTGTTGTTTTACAGTGTGCTTTATGCTACTTTGAAGAGCAACCGGACAACGTAACGCCCTTTGCTGTCAACACTCTCTCCCCCATCATAACCTTTTTCTATGCATTATTGCAGCATTATATTGCTCTACCTTTTATGGCGGCGTGAATTCACGTTTGCGGTGGCCTCACCCAGTACCGTCCATGCAGTGTCTTTGTCCACGTCTGTCTCCATCTGCCCACATCTTTATTTGATGGCAGGGAGAGCTGGCGCTGGATCGGCTGGGAGAGCTTGGTCTGCTGCGTCTTTTGGGCCCAGGGACCACGGGCCTGCCCAGAGTTGCGCCTGAAGAGGAAACACCGAGGGTGGTCTGACAGGACGCGGAAGCGGGGCAGGCTAAGCTAACTGCTAGCCAATGCAGTCATCCTGGCGTTCGTTCTCTCGGACAGTGATTTTTGTTTTTTTGTTTTGCATATGTGTTCTTGTAATTTTTAGATATGTTTTTGTCTTTGTGTTGTATTGCTGTTGCTTGGGGGAAACGATATTTCATTTCCTTTCATGTACACAAGTACATGAAATGAAATGACAAATAGATTCCTGATTCTTGCTACATCAACACAGAAAGAAAATACAACAGCTTTCCACATGGATTAAAATTTTTCACACACACAGACACACACACACAGACAAACATGCATACTGTCACACATTCTATCAACTCCAACAGGCAAATCTTATGGGCTCAACCTAGAAACCAAAGTCCTAGTTGGGTTCAACTGCTTTCAACCAAGCTGAGCTCATGTTAATATTAGCCATGGGTCCTGACTATATGTCAGAGGATGTAATTAACTTGTAATTAGCCGGGCTCAGTGTCAGAAAACCTCCTAAATTGAGTTCACATTGAGTTTACATATGTCGGGGGGATTCTGGAGTTCAGCCTGACTGCCTTCAGTTTTTGGGCCCAGAACTAAGAGAACTGTAAGTAAACCATGTCCAAAGACTGCATGTCTCTACATCTCCTAGTTTTGTTGAAGACTGGTCAAAGGCCTTAGGCTCAAACATTGTGCTGGACATGGATTATACCACAGCTCTCTGAATGTGAATGGAAATGAGGGTTCATACTCTGTGATTTATTCAACCTCTGATTTGGTTTGGAACGATGCCAGCATTGACCAACACATTAGCAGAATCCACCATCAAGTATGTTAAACCTAATAAAGAGTGTGCTGTTATCTGTGGCAGTTTAATCGTGGATTTGCTCTGAAAACACGCTGTACAAACACTCTCTCCAGGCCTCGCTCTAATTAGTCCATCAGCCCTCGGTTTCTCAACCAAACAGCAGAGACATATGTGGCATTTTCTTTGAAAAGGGAGTTCAAGTAAGAGGGGCCTCTGTAAAGGAATGTGGTCATCAAATCAGGGTTAGTTTCCAATCAAGGTAAACTGCCAAACCCCAACTGCATCCCCCTCTCCCCATCCTAAACTGAATTATTCTTCTCTGGTCCTAACACAATGCACACACATTCACATCAGCAAACCCAACTTAACACACGTCAGCACACTCACATACATACATACATACATACATACATACATACATACATACAGACATACAGACAGACAGACAGACAGACAGACAGACAGACAGACAGACAGACAGACAGACAGACATACATTCATTGATGCATACATAAATACATACAGACAGACAGACAGACAGACAGACATTGATACATACATACATACATACATACATACATACATACATACATACATACATACATACATACATACATACATACATACATACATACATACATACATACATACATACATACATGCATGCATGCATGCATGCATACATACATACATATACAGACAGACAGACAGACAGACAGACAGACAGACATACATTGATGCAGACATACATACATTGATGCATGCACACATAAATACAGACAGACAGACAGACAGACAGACAGACAGACAGACAGACAGACATACATTGATGCAGACATACATACATTGATGCATGCACACATAAATACAGACAGACAGACAGACAGACAGACAGACAGACAGACAGACAGACAGACAGACAGACAGACAAACATACATTGATGCATACATATATGCATTGATGCATGCATAAATACAGACAGACAGACAGACAGACAGACAGACATTGATACATACATACATACATACATACATACATACATACATACATACATACATACATACATACATACATACATACATACATACATACATACATACACATACAGACAGACAGACAGACAGACAGACAGACAGAGACAGACATACATTGATGCAGACATACATACATTGATGCATGCATACATAAACACATGCAGACAGACAGACAGACAGACAGACAGACAGACAGACAGACATTGATGCATACATACATGCATGCATACATACATACATACATACATACATACATACATACATACATACATACATACATACATACATACATACATACATACATACATACATACATACATACATTCGCTTGGCTCTTGACACTACACACAGCAAGAACATTCCCTCCAAACACACACACACACACACACACACACATAAACAACACACACATACATGTACACATGCACATGTACATGCACACGCGCACGCACACACTGTGCATTTACATTCCATCTATAATATATGTTGTGGGCTCGTACAGAGGCTGATATCAGCAAGTGTCCTCCTGTAGTACATCACAGCACGTCACACATTGCGGCTGACTAAACAGATAGGACCTCAGTCTACAGAGTGGACCTGCAGCAGTGACATGATCTCCTAGTCATAGTCTTCTTCTTTGAAATACTCCCTGTTCACTGGTTAGTTTCAGGTTTATTACCCTCTCTCTTTTACTCGAAACATTCTGTTCCATTTTTCTGTTCCCCTCAATCACTCTGTTTCTCTCTCTCTCACTGTCCGTTACCTTACTATAACTATCTATCTATCTATCTATCTATCTATCTATCTATCTATCTATCTATCTATCTATCTATCTATCTATCTATCTATCTATCTATCTATCTATCTATCTATCTATCTATCTATCTATCTATCTATCTATCTATCTATCTATCTATCTATCTATCTATCTATCTATCTATCTATCTATCTATCTATCTATCTATCTATCTAGCTATCTATCTATCTATCTAGCTACCTATTTACAATTTTTTTCTGTGTTTGTCTATTTCCCAGGAGTCTGTCTCTGACACCTGTCCATGCAGCAGCAGTAGGCAGAGCATCTACGTTCTGTCACATCTCCATAGATGCCTCGCTGGAACGTAGCATACAGCTATTACATAAAGGCTGAGTGACTTACAGGCAAATCTTCTCTACCCCAAAACTGCCAGAATGTGCTGCCAAACTGGAGAGAATGAGAGAGAGAGAGAGGCAGACAGACAGACAGAGGCAGACAGAGGCAGACAGAGACAGACACAGACAGACAGATAGACAGACAGACAGATAGACAGAGAGGGAGGGAGGGAGGGAGTTGGGGTGGCATGGAGAGGAAGAGAGGAGAAAGGAGGAGGAGGAGGAGGGATGCAGTGTATTTTTCAGTGCATGGGCACGAAGAACTGCAGTGTGTCAGTGTTTAATCCCATTCCAGCTACACCCCTTTTATTCATGTCCCCCTCTCTTACTCCCCATTTTTCACTCCCCCTCCCTCCCACCCACCCACCCACCCACCCACCCACACACACACACACACACACACACACACACACACACACACACACACACAAGCACACTTCTTCTCATTCACTCCATCCTCGATGCTGGAAAGGGGAGCTTGTCAGGGATGTTTTCTGGTTTGGCTCATAGTTATAACCTAGACATGGTGAAAATATGACATGAAACACAAGATAAAAGGTTTGTACTTTGTACTTAAGTCTGTGTGTGGTGGAGCAAGCTGTATGATCATACATGCATTTCATGCATTGCAAGGCAGTAGTCACTAACATGTAAACACTAGCACTTATGTTTTAGACACCAGTCACTAGCCTGACTGTCACTAGTCACTATTGTAAAGCCACTAGTTGCTGAAATTTAGATACTTAACATAAGCAGTAGTTGCTAATTTCATGATAACAAGTCACTTTTCTCTTTTATTTGTGACAATTCAAGAACAAGTATTAATTTACTTTATTTACTTGTAACTAACTTAAAAAGCACTTGTCACTATTCTAATAGTATCTTTTTTTGATCAACTAGTAATTTCACAGAGTGTTTAGTTTTTATTGACTAGTGCCTGAACAGCCCACAGTCCACCAGCTAAATGAAACCCACCATAAAACAGATGGATGAGGTGATCATGCCCTAGTCACTAAAACACTAGTATTTATTTTCTTTATTCCTACTTGCTCTTCTGGCTGTCACTTGTTGCTATTTTAAAGTTACTAAAGAATGGATACTAGGTCTAAAAATGAATTTTTACTCGTCTCTAAGACAATTCTATTAGTACTTATAATCAGTAACTAGTAACTATGTATTAATGCTAATACCTATATATCAGTCATTAGTAACTATGTATTAATGCTAGTACTTACATATCAGTCACTAGTCACTATGTATTAATGCTAGTACTTATTTATCAGTAACTAGTCACTATGTATTAATGCTAGTACTATATATCAGTAACTAGTCACTATGTATTAATGCTAGAACTTACATATCAGTCACTAGTCACTATGTATCAATGCTAGTACTTATATATCAGTAACTAGTCACTATGTATTAATGCTAGAACTTACATATCAGTCACTAGTCACTATGTATCAATGCTAGTACTATATATCAGTAACTAGTCACTATGTATTAATGCTAGAACTTACATATCAGTCACTAGTCACTATGTATCAATGCTAGTACTTATATATCAGTAACTAGTCACTATGTATTAATGCTAGAACTTACATATCAGTCACTAGTCACTATGTATCAATGCTAGTACTTATATATCAGTAACTAGTCACTATGTATTAATGCTAGAACTTACATATCAGTCACTAGTCACTATGTATCAATATTAGTTGTGTTCCAGTTACTACTCATGAATGTCCCACTGATACTAGTTACTTTTAAATGAAGCCGAGTAGTTTCTCAAGTGACTAGTTGCTATTCAATTAGACACCATCAACTTTTTCATTTTGTGAAGTCAAATCTGAAATTTTTAGATGAACATCTAGTTGTGACTAGTCATATTAACTCACTAATGTTAAAAATATGTGTCAAGTTAAGTAATATATGTTAATATCTTTATTTGGGGAAAAAACTAGATCTTGTTAAAAAGCTACCTGTCAATACTGAATAGCAACTAGTAACAATGTAATTGTGACAAGCAAAAATCTTGTGTGTGTGTGTGTGTGTGTGTGTTAGTGACTGTGAATATGTGTTGTTGTTTTTTAATTAGATTTCAGTGTCTATATTTCTCCAATTTATTCTGGACAAATGGCCAAACTAAAAATAAGTTTCAGTGCCCCCCCCCCATTCAAAGACTTCAGCAAGGAGAATTGCAAACTCAGCACACACACACACACACATATGTTCATGCACACACACACTCATGCACACACATACACACACGCTCATGCACGCACACACACACATGCACAAACACACACTCAAACACATACACACGCACACAAACGCGCGCACACACAAAAACAGACACACACTATACACACTACATACACTACACACACACACACACACACACACACACACACACACAGAACGTCCTATGTCAGTGATCTCACAGAATGTGTGTCTGGGCTGTGGTGTCATCACAGTGTGAGAGAGCGACACTGCACCCACTACACACACTACACACACACTACACAGCACTCTGCCCTTACTCAGCTGGCAACCAGCCTATCACCACGCTGCAGCACATTTCCCAGTGTGCTCTAACTGGGCCTGTTTTTAGTTTTACTTTTGTGTTTTTTTGTTTTTGTGTTTTTTCCGCTTTTTTTGTTTTTGTTTTTTTTTTTAATTCCAAAGAGTCTTACAGATGTGGTCAGGAATAGCAGCATCGGAAATTCTTCCAAGTGGAGATGTTTAAGTTCCTGCACGATTTAGAGGCCACTGACTTTGATGGATTAAATGTAAGAAAATGTGGGCTTCTGTGTGCTGATCTCATTCTGGCAGGGAAACTTGAAAACAATGTAATAGGATTTTCTGAAATGCATATTTGGATTCTTTCACTTCTAATTAGTTCTAATTAGTATAGGAAAAATGAATCCCTGTCACCTACACTCAGAACAATAAAGGCTTTGAACCGATGACCTTTTGTTCACTCAGTCACTTTGTGTTAAAGCTGACAACTGGCATAATTTGTTTGTTTATGGAAGTTTAAATGGGGCTCCCAGCAACATTTGTACATTTATTGATATAAATATATATGTTTACTGAAGATTTATGCTGTATACAAGTGCCTGTTTGTGTGTATGAGCTAGCACATATTCACACATCCATGTGTGTTCGTATCAGCTGGTAGGTTGAGGCTCCACAAATAAAAACGGGGCGGCGGCCCAGTGGTTATAGCACGGTTGCCTCACAGCAAGAAGGTCCTGGGTTCGAACCCCAGGCCATCCCAGGTCCTTTCTGTGTGGAGTTTGCATGTTCGCCCCGTGTCTGCATGGGTTTCATACGGGTGCTCCAGTTTCCTCCCACCATCAAAACGACATGCATGTTAGGATTAATACTCCTGCCTGTGCCCCTGAGCAAGGTGATGGAAAGATGAACTGGAGTTGGTCCCTGCTCCTATACAATAAGATGGGTTAAATACGGAGAATCCACTGTTAGAAAATAAAATAACAAAATGACAAAAACAAAGTGGCTTTCTTCTTTTAAAAAAAGACAACCGTGTTCTTGTGCCTTAAGGTGTGGGGGGAGGCACTGGCCTCTGAGATGCTGATAAGCAGTCCTTTGTCCAGTTAATACACACAGATGAACACATTTTCTCCAAACTAAAATAAAACTACTACTGAGTTTACCAGCAGAGGCAGAACCAGAACCAACTGGGAAGTACATTGTCACACTCCAGGAATCTAACTTAGCGGGTTCCTCATGAGCACACAACACAAATCCTATAAAAAGAATAAATTATTCATCATCACCATCATCATCATTGTTATTATTGTTATTGTTATTATTTGGTAGCCTGTGGTGAGATGTAACACAATGTGATAACTGGGTAATTAAACCATGGTGTGTCATGAAGATATAAGATTATAGCTTCTACTTCCTACCTTTGTTTAGTGGCTCACACTGTTCACACTAAACCATCCTTTATGCCCAACCTGCTGTGTGCTTTACCGCTTAATGTCAGTACTACCACGGTGTGGCGTTCAGGGGTCAAATTCTCATTCATTTGAACTAGACATTTGGATGCAATATGAACATTAATTAATTCATAGTTAATTGATGAAAATATTATATTGGGGCATAACTTTCTTTTAGACAGGAAATGTCTCTGTTTGCTATCAATCTGAGGATGTGCTTCCTCACAATACTGATTGCTTATTTGATTCCCAAATACAAAGAAAAAACTCAAAGACCTAGTTTAATAATAGTAACTTATTAACTACTAAAATACACACAAAATGAAGGACTAAGATGAAAAAACCTAAACAAGAAATAAGAGAAAATAAATGAAATCGAGTAGAAAATTAAGGAGAGATGAAAGGAAAATAATGGAACTTAAGGTACACAGTGAAATGAGTGAGTCTTGAATTAATGGTTGGAACGAATTATAACCAGTATCAACCAGATTTGTTGTAATTAAGTTAGCCTATCAGTGTTAGCACCCAGAGCTGAGTCTCTGGTTTCCACAGTCCATTGGAGCCGGTTAGGTGGTGAGCAGAGATGGTTGGTGCATCGAATGACCCTTGTGTTATGACAGCTCGGTTAAGGCTTCAGCTATGGCAGGTCATCCAGAAGACTCTCGGCTCGGTTCTGTGGTTGAAGTTTACCCGACGTGGCCTTCACAGATTCAGAACAGGTGATCTAATGAGCTGGAGACTGCACTATGTGCTCAGAAAAGTGGAGCACAAGTATAGGAACAGATGATCAATGTGAGAACCTGTCCTATACAGTGTTTCCCATCCAGTCGTCAAGGACCCCTGCCCTGCACATTTTCATTGTAACCCTGTAGGCCTGCTTGTACTTACTCAACCAATCAGCACTTAATGACGTCAGATTTGGCTCACCTGATATCATTAAGTGTTTTAATATGACTGGATGAATAACTACAAGCGGACATACCTTTCTAGGTTTACAAAAAAAAGTCTGCAGGATTTAGTGGTCCTCGAGGACTGGTCATGCAACCTGGCTGGAGACTCAGTGCAGTTCAACGGTACCAGCAGAGAGAGAGAAAGAGAGAGAGAGAGATGTCATTCCCTTGGTTCATTTTGGCATCCTTCAGCAGCATGTATGCCAACAAGAGTCCAACCTCAGTGCAAAAGCCCAAGTGTTTCCTGTAAGCAAACCTTTAAGGACTCTTGTAAGTAGGAGGGGAGAAGGGTGGGTTGTCCTGCCCCACTTGATTTGCATGAGTGAGTCTTCTTGGCACAGGTTCAAATATTCTTCCCCAACTCTGTCATTTGTGGTTCGACCATGAAATTCATACAGTCTTCCGAGTCATTAAATTAGCTTCACTTACACACCAAGCGAGCCAAACAAAGTATTTAAAATGACTCGTTAACAGAAAAGTTCCAATAACGTTGTTGCTGCGAGTCAGAAAATCTTCAGAATTGCACCTGACGTAATAAATTAAGTGGTATATGATTCATTATTTAGATGGCACAAATCAAACAGTGAATACATCTTCTTTTAAACATGTATAAATTGTCAGAGTTGTTTGATTTTGTAGGGACAGTTGTGTGTCCTGGGGATGGTTGATAAGTCTCGCTGTAAGGGGGGGGGGGTCACAACTCAACCAGCCCCAATATTTTTCTACATTTTTATAAAAGAGTTTTAAAAAAAATCAAGATTTTGCGAATCATTTTAATTGCAATTATTTAGTTTATTAATATACAAAAAACAAATCTAACCGCTTCATCATGAGCAGGAGTGTAAAATATCGTGTTCGGTTGTCTAGTCTCAGTTGCTAGTGAGTGGCAGTTCAACTTGAATATACCTGTTAATGACTTCAGAGGCAGCTAGACAAGAAAAGAAAGAAATGTACATCAAAACACAGACACCCAGCGAGCTGACGCGGCAACCGGGAACTAGAATCTGAAGTTCACATCTGAAGCTGAGCTACTGCCTACCAGAGTACTTGTTGTTTTGGATTTCACTCCAAAACACATTTTATTCTAGACAGAAAACGTTTCACACACTTGTGCAGCATCAATGCTCTGACGTTTCCCAGCGAGCCTGGCCCTTCTAACCAATCAGAGAGGCTCAAAGGGAAGGGGTGGACCTCCGGACCGTCAATCAATATTCTGCTTGTAGTTCGACAGTTTGTCTCAGCAGATATCTGAGGGTGGAGTATAGTTCACAGCAGGCTTGCCTGGCCAAGCAAAAAAATCGAAATCTGTATAAATACTTGACCTTTAAGTAAAACTACTGAGGCCCAGAAGTGCAAACACAAAAACATTGAGAAAACTCAAAAGATTAAGAAACACAAAAATATTAATTGAAAAACAAACACATCCAGAAAACATGGAAGCTTTGAGAAATATGGAAAAAAATTAAAACTCAAAAACATAGATAAAATACAAACCTTTAAGAAAACACAAAAAAATTTACAAAAATATTTTGAAAAAAACAAAATGTAATCTTGTTTTCATAGTGTTTTTGCGGCTTCTTTGTTTTCTATCGAGGATAACATTGTTTAAATTTACATTGTTAAAATCTACAAATGGTCTCTAGCTCCTCAGCCATTGTTCAAATCTGAAAGTTTCTGTGGTTGTGGAACCATGTTGAAGCTGGCATCCAAAGTTCCGACAGGATGTCTCCCAAGCTCAGTTCAGTGTTTTTACCATGTCTCCCAGTTTAGTTCAGTCTTTATACTGTCTCCAAATTTAGTTCAGTCTTTTTACTATGTCTCCCAGTTTAATTCAGTCTTTTTCACTGTCTCCCAGTTTAGTTCAGTCTTTTAACTATGTCTCCCAGTTCGGTTCACTCAGTCCTTTTTGGAAGTCATTGTCTCCCATAGGCACAGTCATTCTCCCAGTTCAGTCAATTCATCATTACCTCAGTCATTGTCTGTTGTTTTCCCTGTTTTATTTTGAAGTCCTCCCCTGTGTTGTCATGTCAGTTCCTGGCCCTGGTTTTGTCATTAGTCATCCCTGTTAACTAATGTGGGAACAGGTGTGGGTTCCCCGTTCCCTCATGAGCTCCAGCTCATGTCCTCTGGTCTCCCTGTACCTGGGCCACATTGTCTTGCGTATTCAGCCAAGCTATCCAGCATTTCATTTACTCTCGTTCGACCAAGTCTACCTGTTTGAAGACTTTGTTTCTCTTGCCTGCCCCCCGTCATATCTGTTTGCCTATTTAGACTGAATCCTGGGTAACTAGAACTTGAGTTTTGAGCCTGTTTTGCCTGCCTGGCCCTTGTCTATCTGGTCGCCTGTCAGACTGACTACCTGTGTGCTGATCCCTGCCTGTCTTGACCATTAAACTGAGAGTGTTACTGTCACCTCCCTGTCTGAGCCGTGTGTTCGGGTTTTCATCTGCCAGTTTCCTTGGGAAATGTTACAGGATGGTTGGAACATGAAAGTAAGTCTTAAATTGACAAAGAAAACTAAAATCCCTTAATTAGCCTGATGCACCCGGTGGAGTGGAGCACTTGTGTATGAAAAAAAATCAGCCCTGAAGTGCAAAACACTGGATTTAAGAAAGATTTAAGAAAACTCTCAATGTTCCAGTGTTTTCTTGGTGTTTTTTGCTTGTTTGTTTCATCTTTTTAATGTTTTCATATTTCGTACTTCTCGGCCACTATATAAAACAGTGCTTCAACAGCAATGTTGCAGTTACTTATATTTTCACTACAATCATCAACTGAGATACATTAAAGGCTCTTGTGGGCAGGTAGACCGACTCAGTGCCATTGCTTTGAAAATAACGATTCTTATAAATGCTCCACCCATAAGTACAAAAGTGGTACACAACAACAATGTTGGTTTAACTAAGAGATTGGCTGACAAAATGTGTAGATTATCAATGTAACGAGCTGGGCCAGTTATGATGGGTGTGCACGTGTGGTGTGTTAGAGGGGCAGTGCAGCACCTATTCCCAATAGCAAAGTGTGCAGCAGGGTCAGATGCGTGAAGACGATCACTGCACAGAGTATTTGGCCGAGTAACACATTACTAAATTAAAAAATGTACAGTGAATCCCAGAAAGTGGAATCAGTTCCTCTGGACACAGCATTTCTTTACCTGGATTATTGAGCATACATAAAGCCAATGTACTGTGAACTTTATTACACACATTTACAGAGTAGTGTATTAAATTACTGAGTAACTAAAAGTAATTTCATACAATAATGTCTTGCCCTGCTAACTCATCACCCACACCTCTGCTGCTTAATACAGGGTCTGGGGGTGGATGAGACTGGAAGCAAGGAAGGGGAAAGCGGATCGATGGGTTTTATTGTCAAGAACAGGACGGCAAATTATTCCTCTGATCTTGTAGAATGGCCACCAGTTGATGAGAGTTTTTGGGATTATCTCTCTTTAGATAAGCCAAGCCAAAGTATTGCCCTGGAAAAACAAAATGACAAGCACGAGTCCTAATGGCCTGAAAAATTACCTTTCCCCATGTCACGATAAGAGCTTAATCCAGTCTTGGAAGTGTTATTACCGTCGGGGTCTGAGTGAGATAGAAAATCATTTAGTACACCCCAAAACAAGTGTTGGTCGTACTGTTAGCATTCCCTGAAGAACGTATTGGCTTCAATTAGAGGTTGGTCCTACAGGGACAAGGGAAACTGTTAATGATCATGTTCCTGGAAATGGGGTTTCACCAGTGTTCATATTGATTGACCAGTATGAAATTATATTGATGTGTTGGGAAATCATGAAGTCGGTGCTACTTCCCTTTTCGCTGCTCTGAAATATTTACTGGACTCTTTTTCTTTTTTTTTTCACTCAATAATTTGTATAAACCCACCCCTGGTCAGGTTCTGCTGGAAGACAGGTAATGCCCGGCTGTTAGTCAGCAAAAATTAAACATAGCATGGTCTTCCAAAGGATGAGGGTGGGTTGAAATTCATTTACAACAAACACCAAGCACAACTTAGCTATGTACTAGAAGTGCCGTGATGTGCCGATGTGCACAGCTCACCTCTGGATTTGCTGCCAAACTGTGCGTTTTATGGTCAACTGTCACTCAGCAGTCAGGCTTCCAATCAAGACAGTGAATATTGAATGTCTGAAAATTTTTTGCTACATCCACAGAAAATGGCTTGAGAAAGGTGTTGAATGTCCCAATTAGATAGGTGATGGAATTGCAATGCAGGAAATTAAATCTTTCATTTAATTTTGTTTGGATTTTTTGGGGGGGGGGGTTCCCCCTTTTTCTTCCAATTGTATCCAGCCAATTACCCCACTCTTCCAAGCTGTCCCGGTCACTGTTGCATCCCCTCTGCCGATCCAGGGAGGGCTGCAGACTACCACATACCTCCTCCATACATGTGGAGTCTCCAGCCACTTCTTTTCACCTGACAGTGAGGAGTTTCACTGGACATAGCGTTGGGGAGGATCACACTATTCTCCACAGTTCCCCCACCCCAAACAGGCGCCCCGACCGACCGACCAGAGGAGGCACTAGTGCAGCGACCAGGACACATACCCACATCCGGCTTCCCACCTGCAGACACGGCCAATTGTGTCTGTACAGACGTCCGACCAAGCCGGTGGTAACATGGGGATTTGAACCGCCGATCCCTGTGTCAGTAGGCAACGGAATAGACCGCCACGCCACCTGGACGCCCTAAATCTTTCTTCTTCTTTTTTTAACAAAACTATAGTAATATCATGTATAGATGACTGGGCATTATATAAATTTGCTAGAACAATTGGGGACACAGGGCCTTTACTGTGTGTCATGGCATGGACCTTTTTGGGGTTTTTTTAAGTTTGTCATGTGTTAGCTCTGTGTCTGGGTGTGCTGGGAGCTCTCAGTCAGGCAATATGACGCACAGAGGATCATACTAGTAATATTATAAACGTATGCTTGTAAAAAACCCCAATCCAAATGCAATCCAAATGCATGCACACACACATACAGACACTGTGAATTAAGAGTCAAACATAAACAAACCTATGGTTACGTGTACACATGTGTATGCACATACACACATATACACATATACACATACACATACACTCAGACGCAAGCATCAGTATACAGACATGCACACACATACAGCCACACCCACACTTTATCCCTTTATCATGCATACACAAACACACAAGAACGCACACACACACACACATGAATGCATTCACACACACTGATGCATATGTGTGAACACATTTACACATGAACAAAAACACAGCCACACATAAAATCCTATGAATACTCATGCACACAAACATACATAAAAACATGCACTCTCAAAACAATACACAGGTAAACTCAAACACACACACACACACACACACACACACACACACACACACACACACACACACACACACACACACACACACACACACACACACACACACACCATACCCATACACACATATACATACACGTGCTCAAAGGCATACATAGGTATACAGACACACACACGAATACGCACTCACAGACAGCAAAATCTACACACACAGACACGCACACACATATAAACACACAGCAGTCATGCCTTTCGCTAGGATTCTCCCCTGGGCGCTGCGTCCAAGGTGAGTGCGGCGGCGGCGGCTGGCTGGCAGTTGCTGAGGAGTTGGTAGGCAGAGATAGCTGAGCGAAGCTATTAAAATATGGGCAGGAATTTCCCTTATCTCTCCCACCGAGGCAGCTCGCGCCGCTTTGTGCTATTATGGAGATAAAATGCAGAGAGGCTTGGAAATGGGAGGTGGGGGGTGGGCTGGGGTGGGAGATGGAGGTGGGGACAGGGAGGGAAGGAGCAGGAACGTCAGATTTATGGAGCTAGGGAAGCTTAAGGTTATTAAATCGGAAGATTACTCGACTGCGAAATTGTTGAAGTTTTTTTTTTCCGAGGGAAGTTGAGGGATTTAGGTCGGTATTAAACAGAAAAGCATTAGCGGGCCAAAGATATGCATTATTCACAATTTATTTTTTATTTTTTTCTTACTGCCCCTTTCTTCAGTTTTGCTCACCCCTTTTCTTCACTTGTCCGTTCTTTCTTCTCCTTTTGGTCTCATCGGGCTCAGAGAGAACACCGAGCTTCTGCTGAATTCACCTTCGGAGGAGGAGCCCCGGGACCTCCCCTCTCGCTCCTCTTCCCCTCTCGGTCCTCTTCCCCTCTCTGTTTTACATGATAGATGGATGTGGAAAAAAGAGAGAGGGACAGAAAAAGGAGAGAGATAGCGAGGTATGACGGGGAGGGGGGGGGTCCTTGACTGACAGAGGATTGGGCTTCTTAGCCTTTGTTCTCGGTTGACGATGTGGAGCCAGTGAATACCTGTTTCATGGATGCTCCTCACTCAGCCACCTTGCTGGAGAGAGAGAAAGAGCGAGAGTTGGCGGACATGCATGGAGGCAACCTGCTGGATAACATCTGCCTCTTCATTCTTTGAGGAATCAGGTTTTGACAACAGTGTTTATTATATTTTATAGTCGGCATCGAATATTATAATCTGAACTTTACCTTTAGTGGTTAGTGTTGTCATTCATCAGTTGCAGGTCATACCTGTGATAAGGTCCCTCATTGAGAGGGGTACACTGGGGTTTTTTGACACAAGGTGGTATAAGTTACTCACTGGTAGTGTCATCGACGCGTGGTCATGAACCTGGACAGTGAGTCTCATGTTCGCAGATGTGGCCACTTGGCACAGCACGCTGGCAGCTCGTCAGAGAAAAATGAATGGCGGTGATATGGACTAATAAAACCATTATAAGCAACAACACAACAGGCGAAACAGGATTCATAGCAGAATAAAACATTTGTCATGTGTTACCGCTGGTCATTCTTCTTACAGACCAATGCTTGGAACTGTTTTGTTATATTAAAGACTGCCAGTGTCGTCTTCTTCTTTCAGCTTGTTCCCTGTTTCTCAGCAGTCGCCACAGTGGATTTTATAGTTTACAGTGAGGGCACAGCACCAATGGTGGTCGTTGTTAACCCGGGCCTCGACCGATCTGGTATGGTCTTGTCAATCTGCATACTGATTCGGCAAAAATTTACGTCGGATGTCCTTCCTGACACAACCACTAACCCTGTGGACAGGGGCACAGGTAAAGCGCTGGATGCCATCCCAGTATGTCTGTCGCCATGAAGACTGCCAGTGTATTATGTTCCTCAATAAACAAAATACACACTCATAAAGACTCGGCTAGTCTGCCTGATTAGGACAGTATGAACGGTTGGGTGGTTGCTTCACCAAAAATGTTGGTCAGCAGCCGCCACTGCGTATGGACATAATTCACCATAATAGGTTCTGGTCGCTTTAAGAGAAAGTGTTTCCGGGTTGACAGGGTGAACTACGGCTATGATTGGTTGGAGCAGCGCCATGTTGCTTGGGCTGTTGGTTTGAAGAGTCAATGAGAGAAATTGTCCGTCGCTACTTTCCTGCAATTTCCACATTGGTGACCCCAACGTTTGTCTGCTGGTCGTTCACAGAGACAACTCTTCATGAACATGACGACCAATGCGGTTTCTCTCAAGCTGCCGGAGTTCTGGGAGTCGTCCGCCTCGGCTTGGTTCGCCCAGACAGAAGCGCAGTTCGCATTGCGGGAAATCACCACGCACGCCACAAAATACTATTATGGGGTGTTGGCTCTCGGAAGTTCAACAGCAATCAGAGTGGTAGGGTAGCCAACTCCTTGAAATGGAAATAAAGAACAGCTGCCTTCTCGGGTACGGGTTGCTTTAGCCATCACCGCCACCACTGACTGTCGTGCTCTGGCCGAGGAGGCTGATAGTTTTCCTGGCTGGTCAACAGCACTGCGCCGCCACGTCTTTTCCTGCCCGAACATTTTCATCACTGCCTGGAGACACAACAGTCAGCGCCGCAGGAACAGCTCCTCAACCACGCAAAGTTTGGACCCAAGGCCAAGCGTTGCCGATCTCCATGCAGTTTCAGCGCGGCGGGAAACGCCGGGGCCGGCGCTCAGTAGTGCCCATGTGCGTCGGCCGAACTGGCTGGCTGCTCTTCATCAAAGACACCATTTCTGGACGGCGGTTTCTGTGCGAGGGATCAGTCCCCTTTAGTCGAGCGGTTAGCGATGTCTCCTTGTGGTGCAGTACACCCAGATCGAATCCCGCACCGGGAGAGAAAATAGCTCGGATACATTAATAAAGTCATGATGGTGTAACCTAATGTCCCTCAAGGTATCCACCTATAAGGGCGGCACGGTGGCGCAGTGGTTAGCGCTGTCGCCTCACGTCAAGAAGGTCCTGGGTTCGAGCCCCGGGGTAGTCCAGCCTTGGTGGGTCATCCCGGGTTGTCCTCTGTGTGGAGTTTGCATGTTCTCCCCGTGTCTGCGTGGGTTTCAGAAATGTAAGTCAGGTGAATTGCCCGTTCTAAATTGTCCCTGTGTGTCTGTGTGTGTCGGCCCTGTGATGGCCTGGTGGCCTGTCCAGGGTGTCTCCCCGCCTGCCGCCCAATGACTGCTTGAATAGGATCCACTATCTTAACCACTGATAATGGATGGATGGGTTCCTGTGTGACACGGGCGCATAGAGGAGTGTCTTGCCCACATCGAAAGTAGACATCCGGTCCTGCGGATATGGCCCCCCCATGGAAGCCGCTAACGACAGCCCCATCCGCACTTAGGCACTAGGTACGTGGAGCAGTGTTTCGGAGGACAGCAGTTTGGTTGAGACTTTGTCACGGCAAAAGTGTCCATCCCCCTCCTCAGCGTGGATTTCCTATGTACCTATGAACTGCTGGTGGATGTCAAAAACCGCCGCTTAATGGACGCTGTCACTTTCTGCTCGTAAGGGTGTACTCTCAGCGGAGCACACTCCATCAGACTGTCTAGCATGCTCTCTGCCACAGATGATTTTCTCCGGCTTCTCGCTGAGTTCCCGGTCCTCACGCAGCCCACCTTCTCATCCTCCACCGCCAAGCACAGAGTGGAGCACCACATCGCCACCACTGGCCCACCAGTCTATGCTCAGGCTTGGTGCCTCGACCCAGCCAAACTCACTGCCGCCAGGGAGGAGTTCAAGAATATGGAGCATCTCGGCATCATTCACCGCTCCAACAGCCCGTGGGCTTCAACCCTCCACATCGTCCCGAAGCCTGGCAGCAGGTGGCGCCCGTGTGGTGATTACCACCGACTCAACATTACAATGACACTGTACCACTACCCAGTCCCACACATCCAGGATTTTTCCACCCACCTGGCGGGAAAGGTCATCTTTTCCAAAGTGGACCTCATCCATGGATACCATCAGGTGCCAGTCCACCCACTGGATGTCCCCAAAACGGCAGTGATCACTCCATTTGGACTGTTCGAATTCCTGCACATGCCGTTCAGCCACAAGAACACCGCGCAGACATTCCAGGGCCTCATGGACTCGGTGCTACAGGACCTGCCTTTTGTTTTTGTCTATCTAGACGACATCCTCGTCGCCAGCACCTCCAAAGCAGAATGCCTGTCCCACCTCTGGACTCTTTTCAAGTGGCTCAGCCAGCACGGGATGATCGTCAATCCAGCCAAGTGCCAGTTCAGGCTGACCACCATCGACTTCCTCAGACACCGAGTCACCAAAGATGGGGCGGTACCCCTCCCGTCAAAGGTGGGCGCCATTGTGAACTTCCCGCAACCGCTCGCAGTCAAATCCCTACAGGAGTTCCTCAGCATGGTGAACTTTACCACCATTTTATCCCCCGAGCTGTTCAACTCATGCGACCACTGTAAGAGGCCATGAAAGGCAAGGCCACCAAACACACAGTGGACTGGTCCGCAGAGAGGGACAAGGCATTTGTGGACACTAAGACTGCTATGGCTGACGCAACAATTACCACAGACGCTTCGGACTACACAGTTGGGGTGGTGCACGAGCAGTGGGTGAACGGCGCTTGGCAGCCACTCACTTTCTTCCGCAGATAATTACGCCCCAGCGAACGGAAGTATAGCACCTTCGATTGGGAGCTCCTCGCTCTCTACCTCGCTTTTCGACACTTCCGTTCCCTGCTGGAGGCCCGCCAGTTCGCAGCATTTGTGGAGCACAAACCACTGACGTTCGCCATGGCCAAGGTGGCTGAGTCGTGGTCCGCCCACCAGCAACGACAGCTCTCCTACATCTCGGAGTTCACCACGGATGTACAGTATGTTGCTGCCAAAACCAACCTGGTCACCGACTGCCTCTCCCAGGCCATTGTGGGGGCCATCAACTTGGGTCTTGACTATGCCCGCATCGCAGCTGACCAGGCCACCGACCCAGACATGCAGGCTTTCAGGACGGCTGTCACAGGGCTGCAGTTTGAGGACGTGGCTTTTGACAATGCTGGCGCCCCACTCCTGTGCGACGTCTCCATGGGCCAACCCCAGCCTGTCATTCCCACTGGCTGGAGGCAGCGTGTTTTCAACACTGTCCATGGCCTCTCCCACCCTGGCAAAAAACCGTCTCAAAGACTAGTGGTGGCCAAGTTCATCTGGCACGGGCTCAAAAAAGACGTGAGAGACTGAGCTGACACCTGCGTGCAGTGTCAGCGCTCTAAAGTGCAGAGACCCCCTGGCACAGTTCCCAGTGCCTGAAAGGTGGTTCGACCATGTAAACGTGGACCTAGTGGGCCCCCTGCCCGCCTCCCACGGTTTTACTTACCTCCTCACCATGGTAGACAGGACCACGCGATGGCCAGAAGCCATCGAGTGATCATCAACAACGTCCATCAACGTAGCCCTGGCGTTCATTGGGACCTGGGTCACCCAGTTCGGCACCCCATCAGACCTCGCCTCGGACTGGGGATCACAGTTTGCGTCTGAGCTCTGGAACGCAGTCGCAGAGAGCATAGGGGTCAAGCTCCACTGCACCACCACGTACCACCTGCAGGCCAATGGGTTGTGCGAGCGGTTTCATCGCTCTGAAGGCCGCTCTTCGGGCAAGCCTCAAGGATAGCAACTGGGTCGACAGGCTCCCATGGGTTATGCTGGGCATCAGGACTGCCCCTAAGGAGAATCTCCGGTCCTTGCCCACTGAACTGGTTTATGGACAGCCGTTGCGGATCCCAGGGGACTTCGTCCCCAACACCACGGTTCCCTGGTCTGCAGGGATTTTGAATATTTTCTATTGCTGAATGATGAACTCTGGATCAAATATGGCTTTCGAAAAACAAAGTATATTTTGGGAATTGTGAAATTTGTTTTTGAACTCTTGTTGTTGTTCCTGGGAGTCTGTACACGTTGTGTTTGTGAGGCTACTTTCCTCTTGGTTTTCCTGAAAAAGGAAAACATTTGTCTTTTTAAAGAGGGAACTCTGAACAGGAAGTCATACATAAAGCATCACAACACAACAAAAATCATACACAGGTGAGAAAACTGCATTTCTTCTGCCAGCCTCCAACCTTTTTCACTCACAAACACAGAAATAGACACACATAAACACAAGACGACACTGCAATCTTTTCTTTCTCCCCCTAACAATGTCTGAAAAAGGACCTGTCACTTCGGATCCTCCACAACACTTAAATGCTCCTCTTACCCACTAAGGTCGCACACACTGAAATACATTTGTACAAGTCCATACGCACAAACACATCCACACACATGAACAGATCCACACACATAAACACAAACACACCCAAGTACATGTACACAAACACATATGCACTTACATACAAGCTTATCAACTGCATACCTTATACAAACACACCCAAATACATACACACACATATATACCTACTATATATATATATATATGCACACACACACAAACACATATATACACACACATACATACACTCTCTCGCTCGCTCTCTCTCTCTCTCTCTATATATATATACACACATACATACTATATATATATATAAATAGCGTTTTTTTTTCTGAAACCGTCAATGGCATTGATAGAAGTACTCAACTAATGAGGAGCGTAATATCAATACAGATGCAGGAAAAAATTATGTATTTATTATGTATATATATTATGTACATTTTATGTATTAAAACATTTTTCCTGCATCTGTATTGATATATATATATATATATATATATATATATATATATATATATATATATATACACTACCGTTCAAAAGTTTGGGGTCACCCAAACAATTTTGTGTTTTCCATGAAAAGTCACACTTATTCACCACCATATGTTGTGAAATGAATAGAAAATAGAGTCAAGACATTGACAAGGTTAGAAATAATGATTTGTATTTGAAATAAGATTTTTTTTACATCAAACTTTGCTTTCGTCAAAGAATCCTCCATTTGCAGCAATTACAGCATTGCAGACCTTTGGCATTCTAGCTGTTAATTTGTTGAGGTAATCTGGAGAAATTGCACCCCACGCTTCCAGAAGCAGCTCCCACAAGTTGGATTGGTTGGATGGGCACTTCTTGCGTACCATACGGTCAAGCTGCTCCCACAACAGCTCAATGGGGTTCAGATCTGGTGACTGCGCTGGCCACTCCATTACCGATAGAATACCAGCTGCCTGCTTCTGCTCTAAATAGTTCTTGCACAATTTGGAGGTGTGTTTAGGGTCATTGTCCTGTTGTAGGATGAAATTGGCTCCAATCAAGCGCTGTCCACTGGGTATGGCATGGCGTTGCAAAATGGAGTGATAGCCTTCCTTATTCAGAATCCCTTTTACCCTGTACAAATCTCCCACCTTACCAGCACCAAAGCAACCCCAGACCATCACATTACCTCCACCATGCTTAACAGATGGCGTCAGGCATTCTTCCAGCATCTTTTCATTTGCTCTGCGTCTCACAAACGTTCTTCTTTGTGATCCAAACACCTCAAACTTGGATTCATCCGTCCACAACACTTTTTTCCAGTCTTCCTCTGTCCAATGTCTGTGTTCTTTTGCCCATCTTAATCTTTTTCTTTTATTGGTCAGTCTCAGATATGGCTTTTTCTTTGCCACTCTGCCCTGAAGCCCAGAATCCCGCAGCCGCCTCTTCACTGTAGATGTTGACACTGGTGTTTTGCGGGTACTATTTAATGAAGATGCCAGTTGGGGACCTGTGAGGCGTCTGTTTCTCAAACTAGAGACTCTAATGTACTTATCTTCTTGCTCAGTTGTGCAACGCGGCCTCCCACTTCTTTTTCTACTCTGGTTAGAGCCTGTTTGTGCTGTCCTCTGAAGGGAGTAGTACACACCGGTGTAGGAAATCTTCAATTTCTTAGCAATTTCTCGCATGGAATAGCCTTCATTTCTAAGAACAAGAATAGACTGTCGAGTTTCAGATGAAAGTTCTCTTTTTCTGGCCATTTTGAGCGTTTAATTGACCCCACAAATGTGATGCTCCAGAAACTCAATCTGCTCAAAGGAAGGTCAGTTTTGTAGCTTCTGTAACGAGCTAAACTGTTTTCAGATGTGTGAACATGATTGCACAAGGGTTTTCTAATCATCAATTAGCCTTCTGAGCCAATGAGCAAACACATTGTACCATTAGAACACTGGAGTGATAGTTGCTTGAAATGGGCCTCTATACACCTATGTAGATATTGCACCAAAAACCAGACATTTGCAGCTAGAATAGTCATTTACCACATTAGCAATGTATAGAGTGTATTTCTTTAAAGTTAAGACTAGTTTAAAGTTATCTTCATTGAAAAGTACAGTGCTTTTCCTTCAAAAATATGGACATTTCAATGTGACCCCAAACTTTTGAACGGTAGTGTATATATACACACACACACACAAATACATTATCTATATACACACACACATATATATATATATAAAAACATGGACAAAAACACTTCAGCACACACACAGACAAACACACACCCAGGGCTCTTTGTTGTCATTACATGCACAACCTTAAATATTAACACACACACTCTCTCTCTCTCTCTCTCTCTCTCTCTCTCTCTCTCTCTCTCTCTCTCTCTCTCTCTCTCTCTCTCTCTCTCTCTCTCTCTCTCTCTCTCTCTCTCATTCAGGTCATGCTTGCTGATCCCGAGTCAACAGAGAAACAGAAAGGGCTGTCAGTCAGGGAAAAAGTGAATAAAACATTTTTCTCACACAACGAATCTCTTTTGATCACACACACATGCACACAACCAGATATGCACCAACACACACGCACACACTCACACAGTTTGTTTCCCCACCAATGCAGTGTTTTGTAACATGTTCCTGAATTTTGTGTTGTGGATATTCCTCAATTTCCATACTACATTAAGGGCTGTAAAAACTCTCTCCAATTTAAATGGAAGACAGCGCAGATTTCCTCAGCGATTATCCATGGGCTTTGCATGTTTACACACATATTTGTGTGTATTTAAGTGTGTATGTTTGTATGTTTTTTGCCTCTGTGTGTGTGTGTGTGTGTGTGTGTGTGTGTGCGCGCGCGCGCAGGATTATTTGGTAAGCTGGTAAACACACAGCTGGCCCTACTCTTTGATACACCAGGAGGTCCAGAGGATGTTTTGCAATTCTTTTATGCTGGTTTTCTGCAGCACTCCTTCTCATCCTCTTCTCTTCTCCTCCTAATTTGCAAAATTCCCCTCCATCCTTCATTGACTTGAGTGAGTCAGGGAGAATCTATGACTCCCCACTGTGATCTGATGGACGGAAAACTTTTTTATATAAGAGGACCAGCTTGATTACTTGTCTCTAGTCATATTTATACGTGTGTGTGTGTGTGTGTGTGTGTGTGTGTGTGTGTGTGTGTGTGTGTGTGTGTGTGTGTGTGTGTGTGTGTGTGTTGTGTATTTATACTCTTGTCTTTTCCTGGGGCTTTGTGGGGCTTCAGTGCATGTGCACCTGCTTACAAATACGTGTGCATACAGTACCAATACACTTGTGTTTGCATGTGTGTCCACACCAACAAATATTTCAATACGTTCACTGAATTTGTGATGATTATCCACTGCCCAAATTTTGGCGAGTTGATGCATAATACAGCTCTATATAGCAAGGTATCGAGGAACATCCAGGAATCCTGCATTGTTTGTTGATGCTCACAAAGAGTCAGCCGTCTCCTGCTTCACTAGATAATTCTGTGTGGTGTAGCAAAGAGAAACTTCATTAACCCTGTTGCCACACAGCCAGTCCTGAAGATGCGTCTGTGTAACGTGGTGGAAAGAAGCCTTTTAACACTGTAAACATTAGCTTGCTAAATGTCAGAGTGTATCACACACATCAGCTAACTTGTTAAGGCCCGGTCTGTCAGTTTAGTCGACTGTTTAGTGGAACACAAACTGACTCACACTAACATAACCTAATCAAATATCTAAACCTAACATGTAACATTTGGGTCTTCTGGTCTATGAGCTGAAATGAAATTTCCCAGAATTAAATGCTTAGTTCTCTCATATTTCATGCACATATTTATGTTCATCCCAGTCCTCCCCTAGTGAGCATTTCTCTTAAATCACGGTAATCTAGCCACCTTATTGGGAGACAGCATGTTTGGCTTTGTATTGATGAGATGTTTGCTGACGGCATCATTGTGAACAGAGTGCCCCTCAGTGGTGGTGGTGGGGTTGAAGCTACACACAAAGACCCCAAGTGCATTTTATCGCCTGATTATCTGAGAGGCACACTGTGATAAGATACTGAGGTGACATCCTAAGGCTGACTGTCCAACCATTCATCTGCCCACTTCATGTTCCAGTGTGATAATGCTTAGTCCCACATCACTAAGATCTGTACACAATTCCTGGACGCTGAGAATGTCCCAGTTTTTCCACAGCCTGCATGTCCACTGAACATGTTGCTGTCGATTTGGCATGTAAGGCTGCAATGTCAGTTCCCGTCAGTAACTGACGACACTGCACACCCTTTGAGGAGGAGTTGGGCAATGTTCGACAATCAGCAACCTGACCACCAGCCAACATGCAATCTACTACTACTTTCGGCTGCTCCCATTAGGGATCGCCACAGCGGATCATCCGTTTCCATCTCTTCCTGTCCTCTGCATCGTCCTCTGTCACACCAGCCACCTGCATGTCCTCTCTCACCAAATCCATAAACCTCCTCTTTGGCCTTCCTCTTTTCCTCTTTCCTGGCAGCTCCATATTCAGCATCCTTCTCCCAATATACCCAGCATCTCTCCTCCACACATGTCCAAACCATCTCAATCTTGCCTCTCTTGCTTTGTCTCCAAACCGTCCAACCTGAGCTGTCCCTCTAATATACTTGTTCCTAATCCTGTCCTTCTTCGTCACTCCCAATGAAAATCTTAGCATCTTCAACTCTGCCACCTTCAGCTCTGCCTCCTGTCTTTTCGTCAGCCAACATGCAATGATCATCTAAAAACGAAAATAGTGGACAGCTTAATCTTTGGTGGTGATACCATCAATGTCATTGAAATTAACATTATGGGGGAGGGGGCATAAAACCCCATGATTAAAGGAATGAAAATTGCCCCCAGAGGATGCAGAGGGGGCCATGATGCTGCAGACGGTGGAGTTTGGTGGTTTGCAGAGGAGGATGAAGACTCACATAACACTGAAATGACAGAAAGGGGGAATTGGGGCGGCATGGTGGCCCAGTGGTTAGCACTTGCCTCACAGCAAGAAGGTCCTGGTTTTGAACCCCAGGCCATCCCAGGTCCTTTCAATGTGGAGTTTGCATGTTCTCCCTGTGTCTGTGTGGGTGTCCTCCGGGCACTCCAATTTATTTCCTATACCGTCACAAAGACATGTATGTTAGGGTTAATACTCCTCTTGTCTGTGCCCCTGACCAAGGCAAAAGGAAGAAATAACTGGGGTGTGTCCCCGGGTGCTGCACAGTGGCTGCCCACTGCTCCTAGCTACACAGCTAGGATGGGTTAAATGCAGAGAGTGAATTTCATTGTATACAAATATTGTATACAAATCCCAAATAACGTGTATTCTGTATTCTATTCTATGTATTATTTGCTTTGCAGGTTTGAACAGAAAGATGAGCAGACACCATTGGCTCATTGAAAAATCGTGTACCATGGAAGAGTGAGCTTTTAATAATTATAATGATAATAATAATACATATTATCTATAGAGCATTTTTCAGAGTATTTAAAGATTTTCTACATAAAGTGAACATAAAAGCAACACAGCAGAAGCATAAAACACACAACATTAGTCACACATTAAAAACAATTCTTGAAGAGGTGAGTTTTTATTAATGATTAGAACGTGGACAAATCAGTGCAGTCTCTGATGTGTTTGGGGAGGGGGTTCCAGAGGGAGGGAACAGCAATGGAGAAGGCTCTGTCGCCCCAGATCTGATGTTTGGTCCTGTGTGGTGGACACAGGAGGTTGATATTGGAGGAGAGAAGGCTGCAGGAGGGAGTATGGTAGTGGAGCTGGTCAGTGATGTAGGAGGGGGCCTGGTTATGGAGGGACTTCTGAGTGAGAAGGATTTTGAATTGGTTCCATTGTGGGACAGGGAGCCAATGGAGGTTCTGGAGGACTAGGGGGTGATGTGGTCGCAGGAGTGGGAGTGGGTGAGCAGGTGAGCAGCAGAGTTATGGATGTACTGGAGTTTGTCTAGGACTTTGGATGATGAGCCATAGAGAATGCTGTTGCAGTAGTCAATTCTGGATGTGAAGAAGGCATGGATCAAGGTTTCAGCAGCAGAGAAAAAAAGTGATGGGTGGAGACGAGCTATGTTTTTTAGGTGGAAAAACGCAGTTCTGGTGATTTTATTGATGTGGTGTTCAAAGAGAGGTTGCTGTTGTGGATGCATGGGAAGGAGACTACTAGAGTAGAGTTATTGATGGTGAGGTAGAAACTGTGGGTAGTTTGGGTAAGGTTTCTGGGACCGATGATGATCATTTCAGATTCATCACAATTTAGTTTGAGGAAGTTGGCTTCCATCCGTGATTTGATTTCAGTGAGGCAGTTGGTCAGACTGGAGCAAGTTGTAGTGGTGATGGATCTAGTGGGGATGTAGAGCTGGACATCATCAGCAGAACAGTGAGAGCAGAGACCATGATGACTTGTGATGTTACCAAGGGGGAGCATGTAGCACCAGCAGTTTAATTATGTTGAACCCCATCCCTGTTCCCAACTCCTCACTCCCTGATCTTATGGACTGCTACAATAACATTTTATCTTCTGCACTTGATACTTTAGCCCCCCTGAAAACACGGGTTGTCTCATTTTCCCATACTGCTCCCTGGTACACACCTGAATTACTTCAGCTCAAGACTATAGGTTTGTGCCTTGGGAGACTTTGCACCAAGACTGGACTTGCTGTTCACAAACAAATGTATTCTGGTCACATACTACATTACAAAAATGCTCTTTCAACAGCTAAAAAATCCTATTATGCAAATATCATCAGTACAGTTGAAGGGAATACTGGAACTCTCTTCTCCACAGTTAAAAGGTTACTAAATCCACCTGAAACCAATATGAACAGTAACCTTTCTAATGAACAACGCTCTGCTTTTTTTAAGCTTTTCAACTGCAAAATTAGTACCATTCATTAGCAGCGAGCCTCTGCTAACATCATGCAGACTGACTTACCATCAGCAAGCACCATGAAACTGTCCCCATCCACTGTCCTATGTGATTTCAGTCTTCCAAATGAAAATAACATTTTTGAACTTATTACTAAGTCTAGCACCTCCTGGATCCAATTCCCACAACCCTAGTTAAAACATGCCTGCCCTCTATAATCTCTCTGATAACCTCCATCATCTACTCCTCTCTGTCCACTGGTACAGTTCCCGCTTCACTGAAGGTTGCCATAATTGTACCAATGCTGAAAAAAACTAATTTAGATTCTAATGACCAAAATAGCTACCAGCTTATTTCCAATTTACCATTCATCTCCAAAATCCTTGAGAGGGTAGTAGCATCTCAACTTCAGATCATCCTTGATAACAATAATCTCTTTGAACAATTACAATCTGGTTTTTGCCCCAAACATAGCACAGAAACAGCCCTGGTTAAGATCACCAGTGACCTCTTTCATGCAGCTGACTCCAGTCTACTCTCTATCCTCATCCTCCTTGACCTCACCACAGCTTTTGATATTGTATCCCATCAGCTCCTCATGGATTGTCTGGTTAGCATTGGAGTTGGGGGCACTGTTTATCAATTGTTTGCTTCCTACCTTACTGGACACATTTTGTACAAATTTAGAATTACTGGTCAGAAAGTTTGATAGTTCCTCGTGGAGTTCCACAGGGTTCAGTGTTGGGGCCACTACTGTTTATTAATTACCTCCTCCCTCTTGGCAACCTCTTCCGGTACTATGGTATCCATTTCCACTGCTATGCTGATGAGAGACAGCTTTATGTTTCCACTAAGCCCACTTCCACTGTCCCCTCCAGTACCCTCACTGCTTGTCTCCATGATATACAGATATGGATGACTAACAATTATCTGAAATTCAACAGTAGTAAAAATTAGGTACTCCTCATTGGCACTAAATCTACACTCTCAAAAACTAATAATTGATCACTCCCCATTGCTGGAGCCACCATACCTGTCTCCTCTCAGGTTAAAAGCCTTGGTGTTATCCTAGATAGTATACTTTCCTTTTCCAGTCATACAAACAATGTCTCCTGGATTGCCTTTTTCCATCGATGAAACATCTCCAGATTACACCCAGTTTTAACACAACACTCCATGGACGTCTTAGTCAATGCTTTGGTCACATCACACATTGACTACTGCAAAGCAATCCTGGCAGGCATCCCCAACAAACTTATTCACTTCAACTCATCCAGAATTTTGTAGCATGGATTATTACATGTTCAAAGTTCACTGACCATGTCTCTCCCCTGCTGATTCAATTACACTAGCTTCCTGTGTCACAGCAGATTAACTTTAAATTTTTATTATTGACATTCAAAGCTCGTCATAATCTATCCTCTGCTTATCTCACAGACCTCCTTCAGACATACACTCCATCTCGCTCCCTGTGGTCTTCACCAGCAGGTCTATTGGCACTACCAGTCATCAACCTCAGCACAATGGGTGCAGGGCTTTATCCTATGCTGCACCCAAACTCTGCAACTCCATTCCCTATCACATCTACTTACTGGACTCCATTACAAAATTCAAAACTGCTCTTAAAACCCACCTTTTTATACTAGCATACTCACTTTAACAGTTTTAATAGCATCAAATTCATCTTTTTTTTAACTCCTGCTGATTGATGTATGCGCTATTGATTATTGTGTTTTATTGTTGATTGCACTCCTGTTTTTACTGTTTTTTTTATTGTACTTGATATAAGGTGACCTTGAGTGTCATGAAAGGCACCTTTAAATCAATTGTGTATTATTATCGTTATTATTAGCATTCTCCCCCTTGGTAACTGCTGGTGAATGGAGGTAAGAAAGGATGAGAAAGGAAAGGAAGGCCTTCCTGACTGAATGTGCACTGAAAAAGTCATATCTTTGCTATGTACACGGATTGAGGCCAACAGTGTTCACTCCAGATGCTGTCTGGCTCTCAGATCCATGTGTCTTTTATATGTGACCAACAGAATTTAAATCTGTATTCCCAGTCGTGGAAAAAAAGAGAGAAAACTTTGGGTTTATTTGAAGTGACTCACTCCCCTGTCTTCCCAGCAACCAGTAGCTTTCAAATATATTTGAAATACCCAAATCAAGATGTGTATGTGTGTCCATGATGTGTAGCGTCTATTCACCAGTAGTTTTGAATCCGCCGAAAAGAAGATACACGGTGGCTGTTATCAAAGGTTTACGCTCATAAACATAAAAAGACACATACAAGCATACACATGTGATTCCAAATTTAGAAGAAAAAAAAACACACCTCGGGGGCTCGACAGCTGAGCAAACCCTCCGGGGCAAATAGAGACCAACCAGCACCCACTCTCCATCCAGCCAGTCCTCTCACTTCCCACAGCCCACTGAGCACACCCTCTCCTGGGAATGTAGTCCCTCTCCGCCTGGGGGCTGGAGGATACGTGGGGGTGTTAGGATCACCCAGAACCAGGAGGGCAGAGGAAAGACAGAGGATCAGAAAAGAATAGAAGACAATATAGATGCCACAGAGCAGAAAAGTCTGACCCAGGCATGATGTGTAGAATAACTCATCAGGTATTTATAAAAAAAATGATGGTAATTAGAAAAAGATAAATTTGCTCATTTAATGTTAAATCATGACTTAGGGAGGAATCATTATTACCCCAGTAAATTGCGAGCAAAATAATGAGGATGTGAGAAGAGCGTAAGAGAGATAAAGGAACAGTCTAATAGTTGTGTACAAAATCATTGATGTATTTGAGGATTTTATCAGTTTGTCCATAATTAAAAGATGAACATAATCTTTTCAAGTAAAATGTGACTGAGGGACAAGCACTTGTTTGCGCTATTATTGTCAACCTTGAGCTGAGCAGCTGGCTTTATGCAGTTCATTTCCTCCAGCATCTTCTATCAGCACACTCACACACAGCCACACACGCCTGCTTAAACACACACATACACACACACACACACACACACACACACACACACACACATGCACCACTTACACTCACACTGCAGCCAACACTTTCCGTCTGTTCCTTTATTACATACACTGATAGCTACCTAGAAATGTGAAGACATATGTACACACACACACACACACACACACACACACACACACACACACACACACACACACACACACACACACACACACACACACACACACACACACACACAAAATAATACAGATGAGATGAAAAGCACAAAGATGGAGGAGAGAGGAAGATAGGCTCCCCTGTAAAGGACTCTTTCTGGAGCCCGACTGATAGGCATCAGTCTGGCTTGCAAGCACACAATACACACACTGGCATAAGCGCACACACACGCACACATGAACAAGTAATTGGACCGCATGTTCAATATAGAGACAATACATTGTGGGAACACAGAATCTATTTCTGCTGTTGTGTTAAAACTCTACAACTCACATTTTTTTAAATCTTTTTATTGATTTCATATTTTTATTTTTTTCATTTTAATTATTTTATATATTTTTATATATTATATTGTTATTTATAGATTTTATAGATTTATTTTATTTTTATTGACTCACGTTTTTTAACCTCATATGATGCTCTCAGTGACAATTCAATAAAGATCACCTAACTTTTACCACTGGCCTTACCCTCCATCCTCTCCATTCGTCACGTTCCCTATCATCCCACCTTGCAACACAATCATTGTATCACCCTCTGGTGTCCTGGGATCTGCCTATTAAAATCTACCAACCAGACGACCCCTCCTTGCTTTCATTTCAGTGCTGAGCAACTTTTTATGCTGCCTCCACCTCACCACCACCACTACCATGGCCCCCATGCAGATCCGCAGAGGAACGCCCAAAGCCACGATTTATAGGGTTTTATTCTATTTCTAAAATGACACATACATTTCATTGGTGAATTTTACTTCTCCCGATAGGATCAACACCAAAGCATGGATTAACCATTTGGTTCGCTAAATAAATGTATTGCTGCAACTTAAGGTTGTGTGTTTCCCGATTGAGATTTATTTATCTGAAATGGAGGACCCTTATATTTACCCATCTAATTTCTATACCACCTGTTCAAACTGGGCGTATCCCAGCAGACATTGAGTTCAAGACAGGGAGGCATCCCTGCACAGGGCACCAGCCCATCAAAAGCTGCACCTGGACCTGCACCTTACTCACATTCACACCTCTGGGCAATTTAGGGTCTCCGATTTCCCCCAACATGCAGGCCTGCTTTACTGTGGTAGGAAAGCAGAGTACCTCGGGGAGAAGACGGGAAGCACAGACTTCAAACTCCATGCTAAAGGGACGGAAACAAACACACCATCACTTTGCAGGTGGGTGACGGTGCTAACCACTGAGCCAACATGCCACCCTGCTCCCTCATGTGCAGAGCAGTGGAAATATCGTGGGCAAAAGGCCCCTTGGAAAAGATCCTATAACTGTAATTAAAAACTCATGTCTGGTCTGCAATCTGGACCCCAGTTTTCTATGGATTGGAAAGTGTTTTTTTTTTTTAAATGATTGAGGTTTCTGGCCGACAACATTGAGACCTCCGCTGACAAGGAGTGAGCTTTAATTGGACGGTCCTCATCCTGTAGCTCATCCAAAAACAGCACTGTGAATTTAGGCTGGAAATGTTTATGCTTAACCAACAGCTCCCTCTGAAGGTGATAAGATCTCACACAGTTTCCCTCCCCTTCCTCTACTCCTCCACTCTCCTCCACTCCACACACCGTTCATTCACCCCCCCTCACAAAAAAACAAACCCATGAATTCCTTGAGATCCTCCCACTAGTCCACCTTCCGCACCTCCTCTCTGCTCCTCCATGTCCTCTCCACACCCCTCGATCCATCTCTGTCCTCCTGATCAATAATCAATCTGCAGGGGCCGAGGCCAGGGGCCCCACTCCATCCGTCTCCATCGGCAACCACAGAAAGGTGAGATAGAGCTAGGGAGAGAGAGAGAGAGAGAGAAAGAAGGAGAGAGAATGCAGATGACAGGGGTGGGGTGCAGGCCAGAGAGATTAAAAAGAAAAAAAGGAGTGGAAGATAACAGGAGAGATAAAAACAAAGAAAGAGAGAGAAAAAAGAGGAAGGGTAGAGAGGGAGAAAAATGGAGAAGTAAAGGAAGAGGATGATGAAGAGAGAGGGATAGACAGACTAGAGAGAGAGAAGAGAGAGGAGAGGAGATAGGGTTGTATCTATGTCCATCTATCACCATCTGCAGATGAGGTCCACTCCACTGGTATAGATCATAATTTGGAGCTGTAATTGCTGGTCAAGGAGTAGGGGTGGGGGTAACATGGGGGGTGGGGGGTTCAGTAATGTCTCCACAGTCCAGTCCTCCTCTCAGCTGGCCGACCCAGTTTCTCTTCTCTCTCTCTCCCACCATCTTCTCCTCACTTCTAATGTTCTTCCTCTCTTCCTCTATTCAATTTCCAAAAACCCACAGAACAAAGGCAACATAATCTATCACCTTTCTTTAACTGTAGATATGCAGTTTTGTATTTGTGTGTATGGTTTATGTGCATGTTTCTCAGCTAGCCTCTGTGGGCCTGTGCTTGTATGTATGTACAGGTGCCTGTGTGTGTGTGTGTGTGTGTGTGTGTGTGTGTGTGTGTGTGTGTGTGTGTGTGTGTGTAGACATGCATGTGATTGTGCTCATGTGTGTGTGTGTGTCATTGTGTGTGTGTCATTGTGTGTGCATTGCATGTAGACATGCATGATTGTGTGTTTGTGTGGGGGGGTTGTTGTCATTGTTTGTGTATTGCGTGTAGATATGCATGTGGTTGTGTGTGTGTGTGTGTGTGTGTGTGTGTGTGTGTGTGTGTCACTGTGCATGCATTGAGTGTAGACATGCATGTGATTGTGTGTGTGTGTGTGTGTGCTGCATTGCATGTAGCCATGCATGTGATTGTGATTGTGCACGTATGTATGTGTGCGTGTGTCATTGTGTGTGGATATGCACGTGTGTGTGTGTGTGTGTGTGTGTGTGTGTGTGTGTGTGTGTGTGTGTGTGTGTGTGTGTGCTGCATTGCATGTAGCCATGCATGTGATTGTGATTGTGCACGTATGTATGTGTGCGTGTGTCATTGTGTGTGTGTGTGTGTGTGTGTGTGTGTGTGTGTGTGTGTGTGTGTGTGTGTGTGTGTGTGTGTGTGTGTGTGTGTGTGTGTGTGTGTGTGTGATGAGCTCAATCAGTTCACATAAGGCAGGACTGCAAGCAGTTGCTTCAGTAATTCATGTGGAAACAGAACCTGGCCATGCTAATGACACATGCAAGCCAATCCCTGTCCTCCATATACACATTTAAAACCTGGTGAGAGAGGCTGGGATGTTAAAGACTGAGGTTCATGTCCGCTTTCACTGGAAGATGTGCTTTTGATTATTTTACTTGAAAGTTTTATTTTTAGGGGCTAGAATAAGAGTGCTAATTAGCACTAGATAGGTCTGTAGATAGGTCTCTGACATGGCCTCAGTGTGTGTGTGTGGGGGGGGGTGTAAAAGAGATGGAGACATTTCTCATAGTTTAAAAAGAGGACTTTGTAACAATATGTGTATACGAACACTGGTCGGTCTGTGTGTAATATGAGAAACAGGCATATCAACTGCACTTTTGACATCCTCTCTCTGTCTCTCCTATCCTTGGGCGTTAAAGTAACAAATTCCATTCCTAGTTTGAGAGATGATAAACACTCTACCCTTGCAACCTAACTCATGAACATACATATATGGATACAGAATAAACGGTAAGAGAACAGCTACGTTTTCTGGTTTAACTTCTAAACTTTTCGGTGCGTCCGGGTAGCGTAGCGGTATATTCTGTTGCCTACCAACACAGGGATCGCCGGTTCGAATCCCCATGTTACCTCCGGCTTGGTCGGGTGTCTCTTACAGATACAATTGGCCGTGTCTGTGGGTGGGGAGCCAGATCTAGGTATGTGTCCTGGTCACTGTACTGGCGCCTCCTCTGGTCGGCCAGGGTGCCTGTTCGGGGGGGGGGGGGACTCGGGGGAATAGCGTGATCCTCCCACTCGCTATGTCCCCCTGGTGAAACTCCTCACTGTCAGGTGAAAAGAAGTGGCTGGCGACTCCACATTTATCGGAGGAGGCATGTGGTGCAGCCCTCCCCAGATCAGCAGAGGGGGTGGAGCAGCAACTGGGACGACTTGGAGAGCAGGATGATTGGCCAGCTACAATTGAGGGAGAAAAGGGGGGGGGACTTCTCGACATCTCCTCCTCACTGCTTCAGTTACTAGTGTTTGTTGTGTAAAAGAACAAGGATGTCTGAGAAACAATATATATTTCAGAATATGCTTGAAGTGCCAACAAGGTATCACAATGTGCTGTAGGCATACCTGTGCCACAGAGAATGTAAATAACTATATCTGTATAGTCTTTTTATGCTTTAGTTTGCAAAGCTGCCTGAAGGCAGTGGCGCCCCCAGAAATTTTTCATAGGGGTGGCCAAATGGGGCCACTGAAAATCTTGGGGTGGCATGCCAAAACCAAAAGCCATGACTGAATTTCAGGAATTCTATGATGCTGTTGTAGTATACCGTATAGGCTAATTGAAAACTGTCAATATGAGAGTTAAGGAATCGCATACTGAAATACTCTGGTTTCTTATTTTTTTACAGTTTATGTTACTTAATATCTGATGTGCATAGACTAATACCAGGACAGTTAACATTTTTTTCTTTAAGATTAATTATTAAGAAAAATATACATTATTGGTTTAAATGAACAGCACCTAATGTAAAATATCAAATAGAAGCATATTCTGCATAATCAGAAGCATATTCTGCATATGCAACTCGTGGCTGGGGGGGGCAGCAGGGGGGGCCAGGGATAGTATCAGGGTGGCCATGGCCACCCCTGGCCACCCCTTGGGGGCACCACTGCCTGAAGATTTGCTGCATAGGAAAGTACAATGTGTGCCAGAAAGTTTCAAGTATCACAAAAAACAAAAACAAAATTTCACGAGTAAATGTTTTGGACATTGACTGCTTACCTACCATGGATTGTCTTGACATGGCTGAGATCTCAGCTCTCACTCATCCGGCACTGTGCACATCTTTAAACGAGTGCAATGATAATTTTGGGATGTTTGAGCCCTGGTCTGAATAGAACGAAAAGCCTTCTTATGATCATTACAACTCCCTCTGCCGGTCACTCAGGGTCGCGCATGACCGTCCTCCCTCTGGGTCCCTCTTGGTCTTCAGGTGGGCGCAGAGGACAGTCCTGGAGCCGCATAATGGGAGAACGCCTGCCCGTGACAGTTACGTGGAGTGGCTGATGCGCCTGCAGCCACCTCACGGTTCTTGGCAGGGGGTGGCCAGAGTCCAATGGCATAGAGAACCAAGACGATTGGGGACCACCCTCTGTTGCAGCCTTCATCCACCTTCACTGCCGTTGTGACCTGAAGAAATCTTCCACTAGTTCCGCCGTTGATGTCTTTGTTGGATCATGCTTTGTCTGGAACCTCCCCCTTGGCTCGAACCCAAGACCTTCTTGCGCGACCGCGCGAACAACTGCGCCACCATGCTGCCCTTATATACACTGCTCAAAAAAATAAAGGGAACACATAAGCAATGCAATGTAGCTCCAAGTCAATCACACTTTTGAGATATCAACCTGTCCAGTTAGGAAGCAACACTGATTTGTGAATCAATTTCACCTGTTGGTAAATTGAAATTAGACAATTTGCAAGACAACCCCTATAAAAGGAATGGATTTGCAGGTGGTGGCCACAGACCATTTGCCTGTCCTCATCTTTTCTGGCCGATCTTTGGTTAGTTTTTCATTTTGCTAGTGCCCTCACCACTAGAGGTGGCATGAGGCGGTATCTGCAACCTACAGAAGTTGCTCAGGTAGTGCAGCTCATCCAGGATGGCACATCAATGCGTGCTGTGGCAAGAAGATTTGATGTGTCTCCCAGCACAGTGTCCAGAGCATGGAGGAGGTACCAGGAGACAGACCAGTACACCAGGAGACGTGGAGGGGGCCGCAGGAGGACAACAACCCCGCAGCAGGACCGCTATCTGGTCCTTTGTGCAAGGAGGAACAGGAGGAGCACTGCCGGAGCCCTACAAAACGACCTTCAACAGGCCACTAATGTGCAGGTTTCTGCTCAAACAGTGAGAAACAGAATGCATGAGGATGGTATGAGGGCCCGACGTCCACAATTGGGGCCTGTGCTCACAGCCAAACACCGTGCAGCCCGATTGACCTTTGCCAGAGAACATCTTGGTTGGCAGATTCGCCATTGGCGCCCTGTGCTCTTCAAAGATGAGAGCAGGTTCACACTGAACACATGTGACAGACGTGAGAGAGTCTGGAGATGCTGTGGAGAACGTTCTGCTGCCTGCAATATCCTCCAGCATGACCGGTTTGGCGGTGGGTCAGTGATGGTCTGGGGAGGCATATCCTTGGAGGGCCGCACAGACCTCTACGTGCTAGCCAGAGGTACCATGACTGCCATTAGGTACCGGGATGAGATCCTCAGACCCATTGTCAGACCATATGCTGGTGCAGTGGGCCCTGGGTTCCTGCTCATGCATGACAATGCTCGTCCTCATGTGGCCAGAGTGTGTCAGCAGTTCCTGTATGTCGAGGGCATTGATGCTATGGACTGGCCTGCACGTTCCCCAGACCTGAATCCAATCGAGCACCTCTGGGACATCATGTCTCGTACCATCCGCCAACGCGATGTCGCACCACAGACTGTCCAGGAGTTGACCGATGCCCTGATCCAGATCTGGGAGGAGATCCCTCAGGAGACCATCTGTCGTCTCATCAGGAGCATGCCCAGACGTTGTGGGGAGTGCATACAGGCACGTGGAGGCCACACACACTACTGAGCCTCATTTTGAATCATCTTGAAGAATTTCCACAGAAGTTGGATCAGCCTATGTTCTCATTTTCCACTTTGATTTTGAGTATGATTCTGAATCCAGACCTTAATGGGCTATTGATTTTGATTTCCATTGATCATTCTTAGGTTATTTTGCTCTAAACACATTCCTCTGTCTAATAAATAAAGATTTTCAGCTGAAATATTTCATTCAACGAGGTCTATATTGTGTTTTTAGGTGTTCCCTTTATTTTTTTGAGCAGTGTATATATATATATATATATATATATATATATATATATATATATATATATATATATATATATATATACACTCACTGGCCACTTTATTGGGTACACCTTGCTAGTACCGGGTTGGACCCCCTTTTGCCTTCAGAACTGCCTTAATCCTTCGTGGCATAGATTCAACAAGGTACTGGAAACATTCCTCAGAGAGTTTGGTCCATATTGACATGATAGCATCACGCAGTTGCTGCAGATTTGTCGGCTGCACATCCATGATGCGAATCTCCCGGTCCACCACATCCCAAAGGTGCTCTATTGGATTGAGATCTGGTGACTGTGGAGGCCATTTGAGTACAGTGAACTCATTGTCATGTTCAAGAAACCAGTCTGAGATGATTCGAGCTTTATGACATGGCGCGTTATCCTGCTGGAAGTAGCCATCAGAAGATTGGAACACTGTGGTCATAAAGGGATGGACATGGTCAGCAACAATACTCAGGTAGGCTGTGGCGTTGACATGATGCTCAATTGGTACTAAGGGGCCCAAAGTGTGCCAAGAAAATATCCCCCACACCATTACACCACCACCACCAGCCTGAATCGTTGATACAAGGCAGGATGGATCCATGCTTTCATGTTGTTGACACCAAATTCTGACCCTACCACCCGAATGTCGCAGCAGAAATCGAGACTCATCAGACCAGGCAACGTTTTTCCAATCTTCTATTGTCCAATTTTGGTGAGCCTGTGCGAATTGTAGCCTCAGTTTCCTGTTCTTAGCTGACAGGAGTGGCACCCGGTGTGGTCTTCTGCTGCTGTAGCCCATCTGCCTCAAGGTTCGACGTGTTGTGCGTTCAGAGATGCTCTTCTGCATACCTCGGTTGTAATGAGTGGTTATTTGAGTTACTGTTGCCTTTCTATCAGCTCGAACCAGTCCGGCCATTCTCCTCTGACCTCTGGCATCAACAAGGCATTTTCGCCCACAGAACTGCCGCTCACTGGATATTTTCCCCTTTTTCGGACCATTCTCTGTAAACCCTAGAGATGGTTGTGCGTGAAAATCCCAGTAGATCAGCAGTTTCTGAAATACTCAGACCAGCCCGTCTGGCACCAACAACCGTGCCACGTTCAAAGTCACTTAAATCACCTTTCTCCCCCATTCTGATGCTCGGTTTGAACTGCAGCAGATCGTCTTGACCATGTCTACATGCCTAAATGCATTGAGTTGCTGCCATGTGATTGGCTGATTAGAAATTTGCGTTAACGAGCAGTTGGACAGGTGTGCCTAATAAAGTGGCCGGTGAGTGTATAATACACACACACACACACACACACACACATACATATACATATACAGATTTATATATATATATATATATATATATATATATATATATATATATATATATAATCCAGGGAGTCAAGTAAATTATGAGACAGTACAAGCCTGTTTCATGCCATAAGTAATCATCAGTCGTCAATAAAGTTACTCGGATGAGAATATACCATTTACTGCCTCGTCATGCACATCACGTGTACAACGTCCAATGGGGAAGGGAAAGGTGCGACATTCAAAAATTCAAAAACACGTGATCGCTAACGGTCCAATGGGGGAGGGGTATTTATCTATTGGCATGATTTATTTATAATTACAAACTACTGCTACTTTCGACTGCTTCCATTAGGGCTCATCACAGCGGATCATCCGTTTCCATTTCTTCCTGTGTTCTGCATCTTCCTCTGTCACACCAGCCACCTTCACGTCTTCCCTCACCACATCCATAAACCTCCTCTTTGGTCTTCCTCTTTTCCTTTTCCCTGGCAGCTCCATATTCAGCATCCTTCTCCCAATATACCCAGCATCTCTCATCCACACATGTCCAAACCATCTCGATCTTGTCTCTCTTGTTTTGTCTCCAAACCATCCAACTTGAGCGGTCTCTGTAATATAATCATTCCTAATCCTGTCCTTTGTCACTCCCAATGAAAATCTTAGCATCTTCAACTCTGCCCCCTACAGCTCTGCCACCTGTCTTTTCGTCAGTGCCACTGTCTCCAAACCATATAACAAAGCTGGTCTCACAACCATCTTGTAAACCTTCCCTTTAACTCTTGCTGTTACCCTTCTGTCACAAATCACTTCTGACACTCTTCTCCACCCACTCCACCCTACCTGCACTCTCTTCTTCACCGCTCTCTTGCACTCCCCGTTACTTTGGACAGTTGATCCGAATATTTAAACTCATATACCTTCATCACCTCCACTCCTTGCATCCTCACCATTCCACTGTCCTCCCTCTCATTCATGCATAGGTATTCCGTCTTGCTCCTACTGACTTTCATTCCTCTTCTCTCCAGTGCATACCTCCACCTCTCCAGGCTCTCCTCAACCTGCTCCCTACTCTCGCTACAGAACACAATGTCATCCGTGAACATCATCGTCCGTGGAGACTCCTGCCTGATGTTGTCCATCAACCCGTCCATCACCATTGCAAACAAGAAAGGGCTCAGAGCCGATCCTTGATGTAATCCCACCTCCACCTTGAACCCATCTGTCATTCCAACCGCACACCTCACCACTGTCACACTCCTCTCATACATATCCTGCACCACTCCTATATACTTCTCTGCAACTCCCGACTTCCTCATACAATACCACACCTCCTCTCTCGGCACCCTATCATATGCTTTCTCTAAATCTACAAAGACACAATGTAACTCCTTCTGGCCTTCTCTAAACTTCTCGATCAACATTCTCAAAGGAAACATCGCATCTGTAGTCCTCTTTAGTGGCATTAAACCATACTGCTGCTCGCTAATCGTCACCTCTCCTCTTAACCTAGCTTCTATTACGCTTTCCCAAATCTTCATGCTGTGGCTGATCAACTTTATACCTCTGTAGTTGCTACAGTTCTGCACATCGCCCTTATTCTTGAAAATCGGTACCAGTATGCTTCTTCTCCACTCCTCAGGCATCCTCTCACTTTCCAAGATTGTGTTAAACAATCTGGTTAAAAACTCCACTGCCATCTCTCCTAAACACCTCCATGCCTCCACAAGTATGTTATCAGGACCAACCGCCTTTCCACTCTTCATTCTCTTCATAGGTGCCCTCACTTCCTCCTTGCTAATCCACCGCACTTCCTGATTCACTATCCCTACATCATCCAACCTTCTCTCTCTCTCATTTTCTTCATTCATCAGCCCCTCAAAGTACTCCTTCCACCTTCTCAACTCTCTCGTCGCTTGTCAGCACATTTCCATTTCTACCCGTGATTGCCCTAACCTGCTGCACATCCTTCCCAGTTCAGTCTTTCTGTCTAGCCAATCGGTACGCGTTCTTTTCTCCTTCCTTAGTGTCTAACCTCTCATACAGCTCACCATATTCCTTTGCCTTTGCCTTTGCCACCTCTCTCTTCGCTTTACGCTGCATCTCCTTGTACTCCTGTCTACTTTCTTCATCTCTCTGACTATCCCACTTCTTCTTTGCCAACCTCTTCCTCTGTAAAATTTGCTGTACTTCCTCATTCCACCACCAAGTCTCCTTGTCTTCCTTCCTCTGTCCTGATGACACACCAACTACCTTCCTAGCTGTCTCCCTCACTATTTCTGCAGTGCTTGCCCAGCCATCTGGCAACTCTTCACTACCACCCAGTGCCTGTCTTAACTCCTGCCTGAACTCCACACAACAGTCTTCCTTCTTCAACTTCCACGATTTGATCCTTGGCTCTGCCTTCATTCTCTTCCTCTTCTTGGTCTCTCAAGTCATCCTACAGACCACCATCCAATGCTGCCTAGCTATGTTATCCACTGTCACCACCTTACAGTCTCTAATCCCTTTTAGATCGCGCCTTCTACATGAGACATAGTCCACCTGTGTGCACTTTCTTCCACTCTTGTACGTCACCCTGTGTTCCTCCCTCTTCTTGAAATATGTATTCACCACAGCCATTCCCATCCTTTTCACAAAATCCACCACCATCTGTCCTTCCACATTTCTCTCCTTGACACCATACCTACCCATCACCTCCTCATCACCTCTGTTCTCTTCACCAACATTTCCATTGAAGTCCGCTCCAATCACGACTCTCTCCACCTTTGGTACCCTCTCCACCATGTCATCCAACTCACTCCAGAATTCTTCTTTCTCTTCCATTTCACACCCAACTTGCGGGGCATATGTGCTGATAACATTCAGCAATACACCTTCAATTTTCTAGCTTCATACTCATCACTCTGTCTGACACTCTCGTCACCTCCACCACACTCTTGACATACTCTTCCTTCAGAATCACCCCTACCCCATTTCTCCTCCCATTCGCACCATGGTAGAAGAGTTTGAACTCGCCTCTGATACTCCTGGCCTTCCTCCCCTTCCACCTGGTCTCTTGCACACACAGTATGCCTACCTTTCTTCTTTCCATCATATCAGACAGCGCTGTCCCTCTACCAGTCATAGTGCCAACATTCAAAGTTCCAACTCTCACCTCCACATTCCTACCCTTCCTCCTCTCTCGCTGCCTCTGGACATCCCTTCCCCCCACTCCTTCTCCTTCGCCCAACAGTAGCATAGTTTCCACTGGCACACCCTGCTGGTTAACAGTACCGGTGGCGGTCGTTGGTAACCCGGGCCTCAACTGATCCGGTATGGAAATCTTATTTATGATCCGCATATTTGATTTGGCAAAGATTTTACGCCCTTCCTGATGCAACCGTCCCCATTTATCCGCGCTTGGGACCAGCACTAAGAATGCACTGGCTTGTGCATCCTCAGTGGCTGGGTTAATTATAATTGCAAAATATGTGCTTATATCTATGTCTGCAACTGCTGGCCAATTTATTCCTGTTATTCAACGTGGACATTTCTGGTTTGCAAATGATGAAATATTTTTCAGTTAGACATAGATTGCAAATTTTACTGCTTGTTGAATATGCTTTGTTCTTTGAAAGGATTTTCCAGCTGGTTGAATAATCAGTGTTTCTGTCCGCCAATGACCAAATATAAGATGTTACATTCTTTAAACGGTTGTTTCTAAAGCTACACATATGTGTTAAACCTCTGTTTGAATGTTCCTTCTGTTAGACCGACGTATGTCTCTATTTTGCTGTTGTCATTTCTCATCACCGTAGCTTGGTAAATAACTCCCTTCGTCTGGCTTTTTCTTTTGAGGGGGCATGAGTCGGTCACACGGCAGTTGCAGTTGGGGGAGTCCGATTGTGATGAAGGTGTCATTGATTTATTCATGATTATTGTGTTGTGTTGTGGGCATGCAGCTGTAACTAATTTTGATGGTGTTCCTATTGAATATCTTCCTCAATTGATGGTCCGGGGTAAAGCACTTATCCAAAAGTTCAAAAAACTGCTTACCGATGTTTGTGGCCACGGTGTTACTGTAGGGTGGGTTGTACCAAGTGATGTTTCATTTTCTGCTACGTTTGTTGATTTGCTGGCAGTCAGTATTTAATGGTGGGTTGTACTTTAACTTAAAATTGTAGCCCCTCTTTTGTAATGCATCTTGGTATGGGGGTGTAGCTTCATTGAAGATAGACTCATTAGATGATAATTTTGAGAGTCTTCTATTAATGCTTTCTAAAATGTTCTTCAAGATGGAGGGTGGGTGGTTGCTTTATCTATGGACATACTGCTGCGTGTTGTTGGGCTTAATCTACAGCTTGTATGTGCCGTTCCTAAGGTCCATTGAGATGTCCAGAAAGTCAATTTGTTTTTGGTTTTTGTTTTTTTTTGCTTCAATTGTGATTTTTAGCCCATTTTTTGAGAATATTTTGCATATTGTTTTCTTAATTTGTGTGACCTCTCTTGGTGTTTTGCTACAAATTGCTAGCCCATCATCCCTATAGAGTCCGATGTTGATGTCTAGGTCTTGCAGTTGAGATAACAAATATATTCCAATTAGTTCACACGTTTCTGCCCCGTCAAAGCTGCCTATGGTTACATCAAATTTGCTATTACCTTTTTTTCTGCCATGGGTTTCCAATGTGGTACAAAAGTGATTCCTTCGCCTGGAATGCAGTGTCTCTTGCTCAGATATCACTGTGAAAGCATTAACAGAAGACTCTCAAAATTATCATCAGAATTTATTAGCATATCACATATATATTTATATATATATATATATATGCTAATAAATTCTGAACACACATTAAAAAGATGCTGGCCTCTCCCAAAGCCCCCTTTCTCACTGTTCCTCATCAATGCTTTCTGCTGAAACGTACCGTTTGCAATATGCAGTTAATGAGTTGTTGAAGGCTCAGAATGAATCCCATTCTGTACGTAATTGTGTAAAGGTCCCTGGGGGGGAGGAGCAAGCGAGCGAGTGCGGGAATGCACGTGTGCATATATACATACATGTGTATGTGTGTTTTTGAGTCTTTACATGTGTACACATGTGTAACTATGGTAGTACTCTGTACACACATTTGGACATATATGGACAATACGACATATACGCATGTTAGTGCATATGTCCATGCGTGCGTGTGTATGTGTGTCTAACGACAGCGGTGTTGCTGCTTGTCAGAGGAAACAGAAGCCTCTTTAATCTTCATTTGATGACTCTCACTCAGATCCAGGCAGTGAAGCAGAAACGCCATGAGAGGAGAGACAGACAGACAGAGAGAGAGACAGAGAGGCAGAGAGACAGAGAGAGAGAATAAACGGAGAAAAGGGAGAAAGACACAGGAGGACGAGAAAGAAAGCAAGAGTAAAGAGAAGAAATGAAAAAAGGAAATTCGTGCCTCCCAAAATTGTCCCTGTGTGTGTGGGGGGGGGGGGCCTTGTGATGGCCTGGCGGCCTGTCCAGTGTGTCTCCCCGCCTGCTGCCCAGTGACTGCTGGGATAGGCTCCAGCATCCCTGCGACCCTGAGAGCAGGATAAGCGGTTTGGATAATGGATGGATGGATGAATGAATGGATGAATGGATGGACGGATGGATGGATAGATGGATGGCTATAGAACATAAAGTGTGTGTGAGAGAGAGAAGGAGAGAAATGAGTAAGAGATAAAAAAGGAGACCAGGGCGAGTTGTTTCATCGTGAGGAAGAGAACAATGGAGTAGAACTCCGACATGGTGAGGAAGAATAGGAATCTCTTTTCATACAAACTTATTTGTGTCAGTCATTGAAGCAAATAAATGGCAACGATTTGAATCTTAAAAGTTATTGAATACTTTATGTTGACATTTTAACATCATTGGATTTATGCAAATTGAAATATTTACTTTGACAACATGTATCTGAATCTACTGGTTTCGAAGTCACGTGTTTGAAATTCAAATATGAAGTCTCAGTTTCAAAAACTCGATTTCAAATGTTTCTCGATCAACATCCACAAATTCAGACCCACAAATTCCGCTTCTTACATTCAGTAATACTATATTCAGATTCAATTGGTCAAATTCAGATCTAAAAATTCAATATGCCAAAAATTCAAACAGCCACCTTCCGCTCACCAAGGATAGGATAGGCATTCGAGGAATCGAGTCTGACTGCAGCCCGGCTGAGCTATCAGAGCCCGGTGTGTCAGTCACGTGATCCGAGATGGCGCATGGTGACTAGGAAGACTAACAGAGCTCCGGAAAATGAATTGTGTAGTTTTCACTACACAAAAAAAACAAAACAAAACAGCAGTCTTGGTTATAAGGACACTGTTGTTCAGCATGATATTGGGGAGCCACAATATCAAGATGGTAAAAATAGGGCGGCACAGCCCCGTTGTCTGCATGAGTATCAAAAGTGTGCCTCGCCTCAATACCTTGTTTTGTTTTATTTTGTTTATTTATTTATCTATCAATTGTTTGTCTTATTTTGTATTTTGTTGTTTTATCTTGACTATGCATTATTCTATCCTGTTGTGTAAGGCACCTTGTAACGCTGTTCAGAAAGGTGCGATATTAATAAAAGTTTATTATTATTATTACTATTATTATTATTATTATCATCATTGTTATTATTATTGTTGTTGTTGTTGTTGTTGTTAATATCATTGTGAATACCTGTAGTGTAATGCCAATAATAGCTGGCTGGAAAGCCACATGATCAAGCCCTGGCCTGTATTGATAAACGTGGTTTTCAAAGTAAATTATGTCAATTATTTAAATCCAGTAATGTTTAAATTTCAACATTAGGTATTCGATGGCTTTTAAAATTAAAATCTTTGTCATTTATTTGCTTCTACAAGTTGATTCTGTCTCCAAACACAAGTGTGGAGCTAATGAGAGATGCCTGCGCTAAATAAACACAGAAACACAGAAAGAGAGAAAACCATTCAAGTCAGCATAGTTTGTCTTTTGAAAGTGGGTTTAACAACACCATAGAAAAAGTTTCTACTTTTAGAATTTTCCTTAACAATGAAATGCAGTGTAACAGGTTTGTCTGTGTGTGTGTGTGTGTGTGTGTGTGTGTGTGTGTGTGTGTGTGTGTGTGTGTGTGTGTGTGTGTGTGTGTGTGTGTGTGTGTGTGTGTGTGTGTGTGTTGGGGTTTACAAGTCGTGTGACAATGAGGGGAGGAGGAGAATGCAACATAACAAAGCAGACATGGTACTGCTCCACACACACACACACACACACACACACACACACACACACACACACACACACACACACACACACACACACACACACACACACACACACACACACACACACACACACACACACACACACACACTTTCAGAGACCTTATCTGCCCTGGCAGGTTTGACTGACAGTCTCTGCTTGAGAAGACTAAGTGTGATCGTGCTGTGTTTGCACAGCATGACGCGCATTTATCCTTAAACTCATGTGAACCATCCCAGTGAGCTCCGCCATAGCCACGAACACGTGTTTCAATTTGCCCCATGCATCCCACATGACCAGCCTTACACAAACTGCGTCAACAACAAAAATTCAAAATGAGAAGAAAACTGAAACTGTCTCTGCACTTTATTTACTCTTATTTAGATTGAAAGTTTACATTTTCATTTGAAACTCACCCCTGGAAACCCAGTGGGACCAAACACACTTTCAAAAATACAAGTAAATCAGTGAGAGGACCAGGTTGCTTCAAGATTCAAGATTCAAGAGATTCAAGATTCAAGATCCTTTATTGTTACGTCTGATTTTACCAGTACAAGAGAGTAAAATGCTTGTGTTTCAGTTCCTCGACACTGCAGCAACAATAGCAATAAAATAACAATAAAACAAAACAAAAAGCAGTAATAATAATAAATAGTGTGGTGTATGTAAGGCACTGTGTGTATGTACGCTCTGCCTTAATAAATGTGCATGTGTGTGTAGTTGTTTGCATATTTGTGTGTTTGAGTATATCAAGCTACGTCTGTGTGTGTGTGTGTGTGTGTGTGTGTGTGTGTGTGTGTGTGTGTGTCTGTGTGTGTGTGTGTGTGTGTAAACTGATGATTCGCTGAAGACCATAGGTCAGTACCAGTCAGTTCGGCAACAGGCTTAGTGTCTTTAATGTTCTTTGGTCAAAAGCCTGGTTGCTTGGTGGAAAAAGCTGTTCTGGAGCCTACTGGTCTGGGCTTTGAGGCTGTGGTACTGCTTGCCTTATGGTAGCAGCTGGAACAGTCCATAGTTGGGGTGGCTGGGGTCTTTGGTAATCCTATGGGCTTTGCTGACACAACGTCCATTGCATAGTATGTCCTGGATGGAGGGTAAGTCACATCCACTGATGTTCTGGACCATCCGCACAACCCTCTGCAGCATTCTGCGGTTTTGGGCAGTACAGCTCCCATGCCAGGCGGTGATGCATCTAGTCAGGACACTCTCGGTTGTGCCTCTGTAGAAGGCCCATAGCATCTTAGGCCCCATGTCGAACTTCTTCAGTCGCCTAAGGTGAAAGAGGCGTTGGTGTGCCTTTTTCACCACATGGCCGGTGTGTTCATCCCAGGTGAGGTCCTCGGTAATGTGGACACCAAAGAACTTGAAGCTCTTGACTCTCTCTACAGCAGTCCCATTGATGGTGATGGGGTCCAGCCTCCCCCATCTCGTCCTTTAGTCCACAATCAGCTCCTTGGTTTTGTCGACGTTGGGAGAGAGGTTATTCTCCTGGCACCACTTTGTTAGATTGTTGATCTCTCTTCTGTATGCCGTCTCGTCATCGTCTCTGATCAGGCCCATCACCGTTGTGATGTCAGCGAACTTTATCAGTCATGGGTGTACAAAGAGTAGAGGAGGGGACCCAGGACGCAGCCCTGGGGGGCTCCTGTATTGAGAGTCAGAGGAGCAGAGGGGATGGAGCCCATCCTCACCACCTGGCGTCGGCTCGACAGGAAGTTCAGGATCCAGCTGCACAGGCTGCGGTTGAGTCCTAAGTCCCTGAGCTTGGTGTAGAGTCTGGAGGGGACTATGGTGTTGAATGCTGACTTCTCTTCATTATTCACAAAATGGAATAGTCCACAGAATGGACTTCTCTTCATTATTCACAAATGTTTTTGCAAATGCATTGTCTTTGTCCAGCTAACCCCGCCACTGAGGATGCACAAGCCAGTGCATTCTTAGTGCCAGTCACAAGCCAAGACACATGGGAAGGGTTACGTCAGGTAGGGCATCCGGTGTTAAACCTTTGCCAGATCAAATATGCGGATCATAAATCAGATTTCCAAACCGGATCGGTCTTGGCCCGGGTTCCCAATGACCGCCACCGGTACTGTTGGCCAGCAGGGTGCTGGTGGAAACTATGCTACTGTTGGGCGAAGGAGAAGGCGAGGGGGAAGGGATGTCCAGAGGCAGCAGGAGCAGGGGCATGGGAAGACGTTTTAAATAGGGGGGCTGCCAACTAAAACGAAAAGTATTGTGACAAGCCGGCGGGGAAGAATGAGTTGAGAAGCACAGATCTCTTTTTAACCGCAACCCGCGTGCCCCCATACACAGCACGACCCCTGGAGTGCTCTTTTAGTCACACCAGCCAGAACAGACCAGCACTGACAACAATGTAACAAGTCTCCCCCCCCCCCACGTCCCAAGTGGCGACACCTGTCCCAGTCACATTCCTATGGTCAGTCAGTCAGTAAACAGTCTCCTACTTAGTCTGAGTTGAACCGCCAAAACAACAACGCAAGAATAACCACAACATGAACACAACATCATTAAAACACAATTTTAAATCTAACATTAACAGTCCCATCAGCCATTGCGCTCCCCCAGCGCAGAACCACCATCAGAGCGACCGGAAACGGATGATCCGCAGTGGCGACCCCTAACAGGACAGGAGCAGCCGAAAGTAGTAGTAGTAGACATTAAACCCAAGGTATGGATAAATAACATTCTATTCTGTTCTACTATTATTACTTTGTGCTAAACAGAAGAAGGGTGATAAAAAGGAAGGCAAGCTTGAGCAAGGTAGAGGGAAAGTGTGTGTGTGTGTGTGTGTGTGTGTGTGTGCGCGCGCGAATGTGTGAGTTCAAGTGTGTGTTTGAGTGTTTGTATGGTTGTGCGTGTACATATTTAAGGAGCAAGAATGAGAAACAGATCTAATGGAGTGATACTAGCTATGTGTGTGTTTGCATCTCTGTGTGTGTGCGTGCACGTGTGCGTGTGTGCATTCGTGCATGTGTGCTTGCATGTGTGTCTGTGTGTGTGTGAAAGAGAGACAGTCAGAGAGAGAGAGAGAGAGAGAGAGAGAGAGAGAGAGAGAGAGAGAGAGAGAGAGAGAGAGAGAGAGAGAGAGGGAGAGGAGGTCAGGTCATAAGTATTGAGCACATGGTCCTTTCCATGTGATAATATCATAGCAGTGTGGGATGCTATTGATTCTAGAGTCTCATCTTCAACTGTCGTATGAAAGGCCCCTTTATCATTCTGCCCTGGCCCATCCCCCCATACCTACCCACCCTTCCCTTCCTTTCCACCTTATCCATTCCCCCCACCATTTGTTTTAAACATTCCTCTCACCCTCCACTCACCATTGTATCATCATAAGTAAATGACAGATGTCAAGAATGCAGTTTTAGGTGGAAAAAAAACAAGAGATCAACAGGTAAAGACAGACAGACAGACAGACTCTAGCAGCCTGCCCAGAGACTCAAACTAGACCACTTTCCCAACAATATACATATTGGATTTTCTACTTTGTCAACAGGCCTTACAATTACATGGGGTTTTTTTTCAGTATCCGATGACAGTTGAGAAGTCCACCACGAGTCTGAAAAGAGAGCCTGGCAGAGTCTTTCCTCCTCTGTCCCCCTCTCTACTTTCCCATATTCTCTAAATCAACAATAGAAACAATAGAGGGGAGTGGCCACTCACTTTCCTATTGCGAATAAAAATAATGAATCCTGGCAGCCTGTCCAGGGTGTCTCCCTGCCTGCCGACCAGTGACTACTGGGATAGGCTCCAGCATCGCCACGACCCTGAGAGCAGGATAAGCAGTTTGGATAATGGATGAATGGATGGAATCATATAGTATCACTAACAGCTGTTGTTTTAATAGAGTAGTACATTACAGTAGAGTAGAGAACCTGGTGACGTTGCCAGAGTTAGCTCCATGCCACAAGTACCCAGAAACGCCTGTGTCTATTTGTAGTTTAGGGGGTTATATCTCTTGGTCTCAGAACTACGCCTCCTCCCATGTAGGACAGGTTAAGAGCTGAACAAAAACAATCTTCTACTACTACTACTACTACCACTACTTTCAGCTGCTCCCGTTAGGGGTCACCACAGCAGATCATCTGTTTCTATCTCTTCTTGTCCTCTGCATCTTCCTCTGTCACGCCAGCCACCTGCATTGCATGTCCTCCCTCATCACATCCATAAACCTCTTCTTTGGGCTCCCTCTTTTCCTCTTCCCTGGCAGATCCATATTCAGCATCCTTCTCCCAATATACCCAGCATCTCTCCTCTACACATGTCCAAATCATCCCAATCTTGCCTCTCTTGTTTTATCTCCAAACCATCCAACCTGAGCGGTCCCTCTAATATAATCATTCCTAATCCTGCCCTTCTTTGTCACTCCCAATTAAAATCTTAGCATCTTCAACTCTTCCACCTCCAGACCCGCCTCCTGTCTTTTCGTCAATGCCACTGTCTCCAAACCATATAACATAGCTGGTCTCACAACCATCTTGTAAACCTTCCCTTTAACTCTTGCTGGTACCCTTCTGTTGCAAATCACTCCTGACACTCTTCTCCACCCACTCCACCCTACCTGCACTCTTATTCATCTCTGTTCCACACTCCTCGTTACTTTGGACATTTGACCCCATGTATTTAAACTCATATGTACATACCTTCATCACCTCCACTCCTTGCATCCTCACCATTCCACTGTCCTCCCTCTCATTCACGCATATGTATTCCGTCTTGCTCCTATGATTTTCATTCCTCTACTCTCCAGTGCATACCTCCACCTCTCCAGGCTCTCCTCAACCTGCTCCCTACTCTTGCGACAGATCACAATGTCATCCATGAACATTATAGTCCATGGAAACTCCTGCCTGATCTTGTCTATCAACCTGTCAATCACCGTTGCAAACAAGAAAGGGCTCAGCGCAGATCCTTGGTGTAATCCCACCTCCACCTTGAACCCATCTGTCATTCCAACTGCACACCTCACCACTATCACACTGCCCTCATACATATCCTGCACCAGTCCTACATATACTTCTCTGTCATTCTCGACTTCCTCATACAATACCACACCTCCTCTCTCGGCACGCTGTCGTATGCTTTCCCTAAATCTACAAAGACACAATGTAACTCCTTCTGGCCTTCTCTATACTTCTCAATCAACATTCTCAAAGCAAACATCGCATCTGTGGTGCTCTTGTGTGGCATAAAACCATACTGCTGCTCGCTAATCGTCACCTCTCCTCTTAACCTAGCTTCTATTACGCTTTCCCAAATCTTCATGCTGTGGCTGATCAACTTTATACCTCTGTAGTTGCTACAGTTCTGCACATCGCTCTTATTCTTGAAAATCGGTACCAGTATGCTTCTTCTCCACTCCTCAGGCATCCTCTCACTTTCCAAGATTGTGTTAAACAATCTGGTTAAAAACTCCACTGCCATCTCTCCTAAACACCTCCATGCCTCCACAAGTATGTTATCAGGACCAACCGCCTTTCCACTCTTCATACTCTTCATAGGTGCCCTCACTTCCTCCTTGCTAATCCACCGCACTTCCTGATTCACTATCCCTACATCATCCAACCTTCTCTCTCTCTCATTTTCTTCATTCATCAGCCCCTCAAAGTACTCCTTCCACCTTCTCAACTCTCTCGTCGCTTGTCAGCACATTTCCATTTCTACCCGTGATTGCCCTAACCTGCTGCACATCCTTCCCAGTTCAGTCTTTCTGTCTAGCCAATCGGTACGCGTCCTTTTCTCCTTCCTTAGTGTCTAACCTCTCATACAGCTCACCATATTCCTTTGCCTTTGCCTTTGCCACCTCTCTCTTCGCTTTATGCTGCATCTCCTTGTACTCCTGTCTACTTTCTTCATCTCTCTGACTACCCCACTTCTTCTTTGCCAACCTCTTTCTCTTTGCTGTATCTTCCTCATTCCACCACCAAGTCTCCTTGTCTTCCTTCCTCAGTCCAGATGACACACCAAGTACCTTCCTAGCTGTCTCCCTCACTATTTCTGCAGTGCTTGCCCAGCCATCCGGCAACTCTTCACTACCACCCAGTGCCTGTCTTAACTCCTCCCTGAACTCTACACAACAGTCTTCCTTCTTCAACTTCCACCATTTGATCCTTGGCTCTGCCTTCATTCTCTTCCTCTTCTTGGTCTCCAAAGTCATCCTACAGACCACCATCCAATGCTGCCTAGCTACGTTCTCTCATCACCACCTTGCAGTCTCCAATCCCTTTCAGATTGTACCTCCTACATAAGATATAGTCCACCTGTGTGTACTTCTCTCCACTCTTATACGTCACCCTGTGTTCCTCCCTCTTCTTGAAATCCTCTGGTTCAATGTGCATAAATCAAAAGCCAAAAAATATAGTTAAGACATTTTAAAGTTATAAAGCACATATAGTTAAGACAACACAGCAGTCTCTATAGCTTCAGTATAAATGGTAAGATTAGAAAAAGTAAATCTTTTCAATCGCAGGCAATGTGGTCAAATAAGAACTTTACATTTAACATGTTAAGCAACATTTTGAATAAAACTGACATATTGCACTATGATGTAACTGGAATCGAAAGAAATTGAATTAGTTCCTGTTTGGGGCAACAACTAATTTTAATTAAAATTAATTTTCAACAAGAGTAGCTTGGCTGTTGGGGCAAAAGTTTTGTCACTGAACCCAAAAAGTTGTAAAATGGGCATCCGAGTAGCGTAGCGCTCTATTCCATTGCCTACCAACACAGGGATCCTGGTTCGAATCCCTGTGTTAACTCCGGCTTGTTCGGGCTTCCCTACAGACACAGTTGGCCGTGTCTGCGGGTGGGAAGCTGGATGTGGGTGTGGGTCCTGGTCGTTGCACAAGCGCCTCCTCTGGTCGGCCAGGGCGCCTGTTTGGGGGGGAGGGGGAACTGGGGGGAATAGCGTGATCCTCCCAAGTGCCACATCCTCCTGGCGAAACTCCTCACTATCAGATAATAGGAAGCGGCTGGCAACTCCACATGTATCGGCAGAGACATGTGGTAGTCTGCAGCCCTCCCCGAATCAGTAGAGGGGGTGGAGCACAGACTGGGACAGCTCGGAAGAGTGGGGTAATTGGCTGGATACAATTGAGGAGAAAAAGTGAGAAAAAAATATATTTAAAAAAAAAAGTTGTAAAATATTTGAATTTGTGGCCCCATAACAGGTTTTGTTGTCAGTTTACTGCTTTGTAAGTCTGTATTGTAAACTCAGTATAGATTTCACATTATTTTCTCCTCTGTGTTGTGTTGTTTGCTCTTATCAATTAGTTACTTAGAGAGTAAACCAAAAAGAGGCTGTGAAAACGAAAATGAGATTTATGTTCGGGGTAATAGCCTAAATGGAACTCTCTCTCTCTCGCTCGCTCTCTCTCTCCCTCCCTAAATCTCTGCACTGCTCCGGAAGCCTGTGGCTATTTATCTGCCTGTGTCTAATTAATCATTAATGAGCACAGAGAAAGGACGAGAGAAAATCTAGTCAAACAGTCACTGTAGCAGACTGCTCTGCTCTTACTACTCCATTTACAGACAGCTAGCTTGGGCCTACCATTCAGCTTTGAATTCACACACCGGGGCATGACTGGAGGGGGTCAACAATATGAAAGCATATAGTATTTCACATACAATTTCCATGTGCAGAGTGCTGTAATGAACTCACTGCGACAGGCTACTGACGATTACCTACTTTGTGAAATACCAGTAGTTACCTTGTGTGGTTGCTAATGAATATGAACCCTTTTGCATGTTGCTTTCCTCTGGAGGATCCACATTGAATAAAACTCTGACCGTTGTTTGAGCTAATTCATCAGAATATTTACTAGCAACAACAAACATGTCTGTTATACATTCATTTTACTTTTTTGCTTTTCATGCTATGTCCAGCAGGGGACACCATGCAAGGATGCAAGGGGGAACCTGAGAAATGTGAAATCCCACTCGCAATAGGGCTCTCTCTCTCTCTCTCCTCTCTCTCTCTCTCTCTCTCTCTCTCTCTTCTCTCTCTCTCTCTCTCTTCTCTCTCTCTCTCTCTCTCTCTCTCTCTCTCTCTCTCTCTCTCTCTCTCTCTCTCTCTCTCTCTCTCTCTCTCTCTCTCTCTCTCTCTCTCTCTCTCTCTCTCTCTCTCTCTCTCTCTCTCTCTCTCTCTCTCTCTCTCTCTCTCTCCTCTCTGTTTGTGTGTGCGAGAGAGAGCGATGCACAGTAAGCCCAATGGCCCTGGGTCTGTTTCAAGTGTTCAACATATCTAGTCATATGTATTTGAATCCAATGGGAATTCATTTTGAGAAAAATCTGACATTTATGTAAATTATGGGGAACCTTTACATATGATGTCTTGGGTTGATTAGTCTTCGGTAATTCAACGAATATTTTTATTCCCACTTTTTTTCAGCAATGGCTAATGCACGATGCATCCAGTGAATTTGAAGTGAATGGTTGCACAAGTGAACGACAACGCAGGCGTTATTTGTAAGGCAAGACTGTCATCTACTGGTCGAGCAGCTTTAACATGCAATCGATCAAATTGTGATCGAACACCTATGGAAGACCGCTGCCCCATTAACAAGTCCGATTATTTTACTGGGACTTGTAAAATTATAACAGTCCCCCCCATTGACTTTGTAGAGACGTTTTGGGATAATCAAAATCATGTTAGTTTGCCGATAATATGTTTCACCTGTAATGACGCGAAGGCTTCCAAAAAAGAGCTGTTGATTGGTTGATAATGCAGCGCCACAGTCAAACGCCATCTATTGTAACACGTCACTAAACACCACGTCAGATGTTTTTGCCGCTAGGTGGCGGTGTTGGCCAGGCTATGCGTAGTCAGTTTGTGACGAATAATAAATATGACGCTGACGTTCAGGGGCGTCTCCGTAGACATTCTCTCGGAACCCACGGGATTACACGAAGCCAGTCGAACAGCTACTAACTACAGGACCAGAACCTTCAGGTTAACCACTGTCTGCCGGCGCTACCACACAAACAAAGGGCTTTTGCGTTTTAACAGGAGACTAGTCTTTATTGTCTGTCTTAAGAGAAATTTGTTTTTGGGCCTTCGAGAGAACACAGTTGACGTAGCAGCACACAGCCTTCCCATAGACACACAATACACGTACAATCAAACTACAGCTAACATGCAGCATCACACACAAATACAACATACACACCAAGAATATTGCACGCTCCCACATGAATATTGCACGTTCCCCTATTATCCATTGCACAGATGCCTTACCCCAAGATATTGTACATTCCCCCAAAATAAGACACGTAAGACCCCCGCCCCCCCCCCCCCCCACACACACACACACACACACACACACTTCATCTCTTACTGTTCAGTAGGGTGGTTGATAGTGGAACTAAGGGAAACTTAAAACTGTTCAATTTACGGTTTGGTAACCTGTACCCTCTTCCCTCATGCTCTTTTTGAAGAATGTGGGTGGGGTCACGGGTGATTTTAAGGCCCTGCATCCTCACTGTCTCCTCCAATATTTCCTGGACAGAAGATGGGGCAACATGCCAGTTGTTTTTCCAGCCCTTCTGATCATGCTTTGGAGTTGCGATTTGAGTTTAACTGACAGGTTACCCTTGCCACTTCCGGTATGGGAAGATGGCTGCGCGAATTCGCGTTTGCAGCGGCCTCACCCAGTACCGTCCATGCAATGTCTTTGTCCACGTCTGCGTCGAAGTTTCGTCTTCGATTGATGGCTGGCAGAGCTGGTGCTGGATCGGCTGGAGAGCGGGGCCGGCTAAGCTAACTGCTAGCCCATGCAGACCGGTAGTGCCGATAACACCGAGGTTGGTCTGGGGACGGCCTCAGCTGGCGCTGACTGTGGTGTTTTGATGTCGTCATCAGGAGTGCGGGGAGGTGTGTCGAGGGTGTCTGGCTGGGAGAGCTGGCGCTGGATCCGGTGGGCCCGGGGACCACGGAGCTGCGTCCGAGGAGGAAACGCCGAGGGCGGTCTGACAGGAAGCGGAAGCGGGGCGGGCTAAACTAACTGCTAGCCATGCAGACCGGCGGTTCTGGCAGTCATCCTGGCTGGCGTTCGTTCCCTTGGACAGTGATTATTTTTCTTTTTTTTAGTTTTGGTATATGTGTTAGTTTGGATATGTGTTCTTGTCGTTTTGGGGTGTTTTTTCCCTTTGTGTTGTACTGCCGTAGGCTGGGGGGAAACGGCAGTTCGTTTCATTTCATGTACGCAAGTGCATGAAGTGAAATGACAAATAAAGTGTTCCTAATTACGATGCTATAATGGGATTAAATAGCTGCCCTGTACAACATAACACAATGCTTTTATCCATTCGGTAGACCGCAGAATAATGCAGCCATACTCCACTTGATGAGCCCATTGTAATTGAAAATCCAAGTGAATACCTAAATAGCTGTGTGTTATTACCTGTGCATTTCTATCCCCGGGGATGAAAACTGGGCTGTGATCACCAACAGTCCTGAGACTGAAGACCATTTCTTTAGTTTTGTTTTTTTGTGTGTTTGTTTTTTTTTTTGGACGTCTAACATCAGGTTATGTGCCCTTCACAGCCCTGCACAGCCGTTCTCCTCCCTGACGTTTTTCATTGACATCGCGAGACTTTCTAAGTGGTGTCGCGTATACTCGGCGAGTACTTGGCTCGGCACAGGCCTCGCCGATCACGTGTTTTCCGAGAGCAAGTCTGTAGAGACTGAGCCCTGGTTGATATAGTGGGAATACCCCACTATATACCCTGGCTGTGATTCTGAACGGGGGCAAGGACCTGAATGTCATCTGCTTTCATGATGTACTCCACTATTACCATATAATTATAACAATCTTCTTCTCTTATGGTGTTTGAGAGTAGTTGAATTATAACACAGAAGCCTCACGGTAATATTCCACCAAGAGGTAACTACCAAGGACACATTGGAAATATGTTGTTGGGGGAATATTTTGCTCCCAAAAATGTCAATGTAAACGTTACAGTGTAAATGTCCCTACTTTTTGACACTCGTTTTCTCAACTGTTAGGAGATATTTGGGGCCTATAGTCTGGCCCTGATATGCTTTCATAAGACAATGGCAACACCTGCACCTGTTTCCCCACGCAAAATTGTTGTGGAGGAGTTATAAAAGATGCCCTGTCCGTCTCTGAGCAGCCCCCCTAAAGACGTCCGTGAACCAAATCCCACATGGTCAGCTCCTTTATGAAGTGTTCGGTGCAAAAACAAACACACTTTATGAAATGTGTGTGTAAGGTTTCCTTCAACCATCGTCGGCTTTGTTGACATTGTCATATTGATGGCAGCGAATAACGTCATATTCTCACCCAGTCACGGACAAGCAACACATTTATACCGCTACAGCTGCACATGATGCAACGGTGCAGCGTCCCTGTCTGAACAGGCCGACACTTAAAATAAAAAACATCAAGGTAAATTTCAAACACTTAGATGAACAAGCATGTGCCATTAATGTCTTTCCAGCTATCTATCTATAGATAGATAGAAGGGGATGGGGGAAAGCGGTGACTGACAGCTGGGTAGCTGTTGTCGTAGTGTAACGTTGATGTGATGAATGAACGAATCATACAGACGCTGTTGCGCTTCACAACGCTTCATTTACAAAGCAGGTTTATCAGATCAGATGTTATCTACAGGCTGGTTTGATGGCTATTCACCAGCAACAACAGTAATAATAATAATAACAATAACAATAATAATATATCTCAGATAATAATAATAATAAAACGATGAGGATATAATAATAATAATGATGGTGATGGTGATGATAATAATCATTTCTTTCCACGTCTTTTTAAATAACGTTTATTTCCAGCAAATTCATACAATGGAACAGCACAGCTTGCAACATTTGAAGAGGAATTGACTTGATTTATCACTTTACAAATGTCACAAAACCATGGGTAACTGAAAGGTCATTTATAGTATAGCATTTTTATATAACCACATACATACATACATACACACACACACACACACACACACACACACATACACACATACATACATACATACATACATACATACATACACATATACATACATACATACATACATACATACATACATACATACATACATACATACATACATACATACATAATACAGCCATTTGAAAAAGGAACAGAAAGTTGAGAGTAAACGGAAATCAGACGCAGGAGGAAGGGTATTTCCACACATCATTAGTTAAACTTACGACAGGTCATCTCAGAGGTTAACATTGGACAGCTGTATGTGTTATATTAATATCTCAGATTAGCCGCCTTATCTCTCTCTAAACCAGTGCGAAATTCTTAAATTCGTTTATTCATTCATTAATTTGTGCACCTTTATTCGTAGATTACGACGGTACATTTCAGACATCGGACTGACTTTTATAAAATCTCCCCGTGTTCGGGTCCTCTGCTCGCTGAGCTTTGTAACGAAATAAGAACCTTTGGAACCGTTGACGGACTGTTACAATGTTGCAGCCTGGGGGGCTCGCGGTTTTGGAAAAGAAACAATGTTGCTACTTCGGGAATTTCGCGTATATTTTATCGATAGCATAGGCCGACATTGTACTTCAGTTTATAAATTGTCATGGGGGGTGGGGGGGTATCATCGTATGGGGCTATTAAACAATTTTATACATGGACATTTCCTTAAAATTACACCTAACTGAGTTTAAGTGGTCTTCTCGGTGAAGATGACAAGCCCAGAAAAGAAGCTTATAATTTACAGCCGCTCGTAGCCGAAACACAACACAGACGTTTTTTTTCTCCGTAACAGTCAACACTTGTGGCAACTCTGTGTGTGTGTGTGTGTGTGTGTGTGTGTGTGTGTGTGTGTGTGTGTGTGTGTGTGTGTGTGTGTGTGTGTGTGTGTGTGTGTGTGTGTGTGTGTGTGTGTGTGGAGTCCCGGGTTCACTGTTTGTCCGGCGTGTTGTTGACCAGAGGGCCGTACAAGCCGCTGGCATAGCTCTGCTCCTTGTGTAGGATTGTCCTGTCTCTGATGAGGTCGCTGAAGGCGTAATCCATCGGCGGCCTGAAGCCCAGGGTAGGCATCAGACCCGTGGTGGAGTAGGGCGTCATGAAGGCCAGTCCGCGGCTGTGCGCCGAGTAGGCCAGCCGCAGCGGGTTGAGTCCCAGGTGGGTGCCCAGCGGGTAGCTGCTGGGGTCGGCGCCGAAGTGCGGGGCGTTGGGCTGGAGGGGGGAAAAGGCGGAGCGGTTGCTCAGCGTCATGGCGCCCGGCAGCATGGGCCTGGCGGGCGAGGAGGCGGTGACTGCTGCAGCGGTGGCGGATGTGGAGGAGGAGGAGAGCTGAGGCTGGTGACCGCTTTGCAGCGTCCGTTCCGTCGTCCACGTGTCGTCCGGGCCGGCCTTGTTGGCGCCGTGTGGGCCGCTGTTGTTAAGGATCTGCTCGATAGCCTGCACCACGTCCTTGCCGCAGCCCTGCAGCACCAGCTCCAGCACGCTGCGCTTGTGGCTGGGGAAGACCCTGGTCAGGATGTCGATGGCGTTCATGTGTCTGGACGCCGCGGAGGACGGAGGAGACGCCTCTTGCTCGTCTTTGTCCGTCTCGGAGCCGGAGTCCGAGCCCAGCGGGCTGATGGAGCCGGGGGTCTCCTCGCCATCTTTCAAGGGTTTGGAAACCGGCGAACTGATGAAGGATTCGCCGTCCCCGTTCTCCGAGCCCGAGCCCGCGTGCCGGACGTCAGGGGACGAGATGCCCGGGGCCGAATCGCTGTCGGTGGACACCGTTTTCCCCCGCACTCTGCTGAGGGGTGGCGGGTCCGGACAGCTGGCTCTTGGGGAATAACTCGAACTTCTGGATGCTTGAATCTGTGGCACAGTTAGTGAGGACGAGATGTTTATGGTGGGAAAGAGAAGATGCGTGTGTGAGGCCTTGAACACTGCGAGTGGAGCACTGTTAGACCCCAAGACTCAAAACCAACAGACAGGACAGCTTTTTATCCAGTAGGCTGAACCATGTCAAACGATTAACACTGGCTAGACTGTTAATACACAGACACTGACTAAAAAGAAATATGCCTAAACATGATCAGCAATGCCCAATTCAAACGTCAAAATTCTCTTTATCTCACCTTTGCAAGGGTAAAACTGAGATACAGAGAATTTAAACAAAGATAAAAATACATCTGACTAACAACACAAAAGTAGTCTGTATTTACATAGCATAACTAACTCCTCTAATTAGTGATGGATGTGCTGACCGCCAGTCCCATTGACCTACAGGTCACGTTTGGCTCCGATAGCGATGCCATTATAGAATTTATCTAAAAATACCCATAATACATTATTTTCACCTCAGTTATTAATAATATCACCAATATTGTTATTCAAAGCAGGCCCGGGCAGAAGACAACGGTTATATCGGAAGTCGACATGCGTTTCGTGGCGTCAGCCGCACCAACCTGAATTGCTGTCGTTGTTGACGGCGCCGTACACCTCGTAGTTGGGACGCGGGGGTATGATGCCGTTGGCGGCCGCCAGAGCGAGTCCCTCCGCCGTGCCGTACAGCAGCTGCAGCTCCCGGGCCTCGTTCTCCTCCTGCGCCTGCTGCCGCCGCAGCGCCACCTGTGCCGCCATGACGCGCTGCCGCTCGGCGATCAGCGTGCACTTGGCGCACATGCAGTCCTTCCAGCGGCAGTAGCGCTTGTGGCCCTTCAGCGCCGACACTACGCCGTGGTTCCTGCAGCGGGCGCACTTGGGCGTACGAGGGTACTTCTCCGCGGCGCGCAGCAGGAGCGGAGGGCCACGCAGGAGGTTACCGGCCATGGACACCGGAATGGAGGCCGCCGCCGCCGCCGCCGCCGCGGCCGCCGCCGCCGCCCCGGCGTGGACTTGAGATGCCGAGGAGACGGTGGGAAGCTCCGGTCTCAGATCCATGCCCCGCTTCTCCTCGCTGTCACGGCCGCGCTGAGTTTATAAAACGACACAAGGAAAGAAGAATAAGAAAAGCGGTAGTACTGGATACTCTTATTAAAATGAGCCGCTCACAGCAGCCAACCAGCTTTCAACATGTCTGGGCTGCCGCGGGTAAAGTTAGCGATGTCTTTCTTTCCACTGACCAAAGTATCAGGACGGTCAACTCCCTGGCGGAAACGTCCCCAAAATATCTTTAACGGGTGAAAATGTGGCGGGATTGGGATTACAGCTGTGAACTGAGATGATGGCTGCTATCTGAGGGCAACGGGGAAGGCGTTAACATCCAGAAGCGCGGGCAGCCGTGCTGCTAAAGTTGTGGGTGCTCCGTCCGTCCGGGAGGAGTGGAGGTTGTTACTCCAAGCAGCGTGAGACACTATAACTTCCTCAGGAGACTGCCGGTGGATACAGATCAGACCCCTCTCCACCCCACCCCCCACCCCTCCATTGTTGCGCCTACGTTTTCATTAGACAAATTTGACAACAATGTGGCGTCTGTCATTGGCCGAAGGGGGAAGGAGCGAGCTGATTGGCTTGTCTCCTTTTCAACTGTGTCCTCCTTTTAGTTCTTTTTCAAATGTCAAGTGTTGATAGGATCTGCAGGGAGATCCCGATGAAAGCTCAAATCGATGCCCCCATATTTTCCAAAAAAGACATTTATAGATTTTTAAGTACACGTTACCGCCTCACTCATGATGGGCCCTATATCGCCAGCAGCCGTTCAGATGATTAAATATGGGTGTGAGATGACAAACCTGTTCATCTCGCGACAAAAAAAAAACACCACTTGACATTATTGATGGCATTTATTCCGGGTATTTAATTGTAAAACCAGTAATACTCAGTCTGTGTTGTGATTTATTTTCTTGTCAGAAAATAAACGCGATCACTGTCCAATTCCACATCACCCTATGAGGTAAGTATCATTTATGTATTTAATATTGATTTATTTATATGGATTCATCAGTAGAAGTATTGGGCAGGCTGAGTATCGGTGTAATTTATTAGTCCTTGTCCTAAATTAATACATCGCCTCAGGTGTGATTGCTAAATTACGTCTTGAAAATGTATTTAAATTTTAAGGCCCATCTTGGCTTCTTTTTTTACTCTCTCTCTTTAATTTCGACCTGAATTTAAAGGGCTAAAATTACCTTTTAATTCCCTTCTTCCATAAGCTGTGGCAGTTGAATACTGATTTTTATTTTTCACGTCTTCATATCTGGACACTGTCTTTATTTCTGAACTGGCAACGTAACAGCATTTTTTTCCGTTTCCTTTCTTTTCTCTTCTTTTTTTCCTTCTTTCTTCCTTTCTTCAGTGTTGTGACGTTGTAATCTGCGTAACGCTTCAACATATTAAACAACAGCTTTAACGAATAACTCCGCTCGTTAATATTTGTAATAATTTCCAGACACATAGTGTGTGTTTGTCAATAGAAATATTAATTCACTTCCCGTTATTATTCTCATTTACGAGACTTTTCATGACGACTTTGGATGATTTGAGTTTTAATTCGGAATTCATAAAAAAAAGATATTATTTCTCAAAATATAGCCATAATCTAATTAGTTCAATACATTTTAATCTGTTATTTGATTCAGGACAAATTTCCAAGCAAGGATCTTTATTTCTTAAAGCGTTATTATATAGTTTTAATTTTGTTGTTATTATATTATGATAGTTATATGTGAAGTAAATTGAATATTTTTAGTTAAGCCTAATAGACATTCTAATAATGATAATTATCCTGTAATAATAACAATAATAATAATAATAACAATTATTATTATTGTTATTATTATTACTAACATTGTTGTTGTTGTTGTTGCTGTTATCCTTATTATCAATACTACTATAGGCCTTAGTATTAACCAAGTTTTCAACAAAATGAGAAAAAAGCTGTAATATATGTATGAAAACCTTACAAAACCTTGGTTGTTATTTGAATGAACCCAAACTAAACGAGACATGTCGGTAAATTTGGAGGGACGGACTTGTCTGTTTCTGTCCGTCTTCATCCGTTAACCTCTTGTTTTAACAAGACAAATGCAAACGACGTGTTGGAAGAAGCATTTTTACAGTGGGAGGGAAAAGGCAAAAGTACTAATTATATCATGTCTATAGCGCTGAAATGTCACTTTGATTTAAATCTGTGCATGTAAAGTTTACAGGCCCAAACAAAGATAGCTGGGGGGGGGGGGGTTCTTTCCCTTTTTGGATCTATCTATTTATTCATCTATTGCATAATGTATGTTAAAGCATACCTGGGCCGCCATTAAAACTGTAATGATAAGACTTTGATGATTCCAGGGATTCAAACTGAGACACACGGGAGCTTAAGTGTCCATCAGCCACCTGCTTCCTCACCTGTGTTTGTGTGTGTGTGTGTGTGTGTGTGTGTGTGTGTGTGTGTGTGTGTGTGTGTGTGTGTGTGTGTGTGTGTGTGTGTGTGTGTGTGTGTGTGTGTGTGTGTGTTTTGACCTCAGACCGAAAAGCTGAATGTGTCATGGAAAATGTACAGTCCAATTTGCACAAAACAACAACTCTCCCTCGGCTGATGGGCGCGTCTCCGGCTGCTGTTTGGCCTCCGCCCGCAGGCTCTCCTCCTCCACCTCCTCCTCCTCCTCCCGCCTCACTGTTTACCTTCTCAATCACTGTAAGCAAATGCCATCTGTTTCCCTCGCCGCTGTCATCTGTACCTTAATTACCTAGCCAACAGGCTAATAGAGACGATATTAAAACTACATCTTTCTGACATTCAAAGTAATTATCTGCATGGGCGACGATCTGATGCGAATGAAAGTCGCCCTCCCGGTAAAACCGACGCTGCGCAGCATGGCAGTGTTGTTGCAAGCTTATAGGAGAGGCTTATTTCCAGATTCCTCCCCCTTTAACACACGACTGGCTGAATGTTAGAAATATAAAATTTGAAGACAGGGCCCCGTAGACCTATACACACACACACACACACACACACACACACACACACACACACACACACTCGTTTCACTATCCTTTTGAGGACCCCTCATTGACTACATTCATTTCCTAGCCCTTAACCCTAACCTTAACCACGCAAACTACATGCCTAACCCTCACCCTTACCCTAAACTTAACCTAACCCTAATTCTAACCTTAACCCTAAAACCAAGTCCTAACTCTACAATAGACCCTTTTCCTTGTGAGGGCCTCTGAAATGTCCACACAAGGTAGGTGGTTTCTGGTTTTTCTATCCTAATGAGGACATTTGGTCCCCATTAGGATAGTTAAACATGTACACACACACACACGCACACACTTTTTCTGTCACAGGTCTGGCCTGCTGATGATGAGAGGGAATTACTGTAGATAAAAAACCATTTAAAGTTTTTTTTCTTTTTCTATTCTTGGCTGTAATTATAACTGGGTGTATAGGACAAGGTATCCATTACAGGTTCATAATCGTTTACATTCAATAGTTTAGATTTATCCATTGAGATGAGGCTCATCGACCATACCTTTTTTTTTAATTGTGCATTATTGTGAGGATCAAATATTTTAATTGTTCTCTGTGGGCTTATTAAAACGTCCCCTTCTTAATTAAAAATGACTGTGCCCAACTGAGAAATTCAACATTCTTTGGACGCTTCGTTGGGCCTTTTGCATCAAAACCCCCCATGCGATCCTTTTCATTTCTTTAAGGCCGGCTACAGACAAATGGGTTTTTACACCCTTTTTACACCCAAACAAAGGCCAAGCTTGACCCAACATATGTAGCAGCATGTTTCCTCTGCCCTGCACCCCAGCACGGTACTCTGCCAGCCTGTCTCACTGCCGCTGTCCCGTCTGCAGCGCGGCTGGGCCCGGATCACCTCCTGGCTCACCTCCCAGATCACCTCCCGGATCACTTTCTAGCTCACCTGCTGGATCACCTCCCAGTTCACCTCCAGAATCAAACTCCATGGATCACTTCCTGGATCACCTCCCGGCTCTCCTCCCGGTTCACCTCCAGGATCAAACTCCTGAGTCGCCTCCTGGACCAGGAGGTGAATCAGGTGCACCTTCTGGATCACCTCCTGGGTCATCTCCTGGATCACCTTCTTGTTCACCTCCCGGCTCCCCCCGCCGCCACAGCCGAGGCCCGAAAGCAGAGACGCAGGTTAGAGTAGCAGATCTACAAGGCGCTGGGCAAACAAAACAAAACAAAACAAAACAAAACAAAACAAAACAGAAACAGAAACAGAAACAGAAACAGAAACAGAGGCAGGCAGGCAGGCAACATGGGCCGTGAGAGGGAAAAAGCAGCGCTGTTATTTGCACGCTTGACATGGCCATCAAGTGGGTAGGTAGGCTTATCCCATTGGGCTCCTTTAACCTGTAGTTCACGCGGGAGCCCCGCTGCGGTGCATTAGGGGATGTGGCTAATTTCCGGAACATTCCTTTAAAGATAGGGGGGGGGAATCCTCAGAGTGTGTTTTTAATGTGTTACACACCATCGCCAGGCTATTGTTTCTTGCATATGTGAGCTCAGAGCACGCGATTCCTCTCATCTGGTTGGGGAAATGATTGTCCAGGCTGCTTGCAGCGCATACTGGCATTTAAGCAACCCACTCAATGGCTGCTCCTATGTGACCAGGGATGTGAGCGAGGCGGCCGTCTGTTGCTCCTGGACAAACACTTGAGCCGGGTGGGAGAGTGTGTGAGGCCCTCTCCAGCCCCCTCCACTTGTCACCCTCTAGAATAACACTCATTTCTAAATGGGGGATAACCCTTCCGCGCCCTATGAATATTTCAAAGATTTGAGGGGTGCTCCTCTCTCTTACTTACGCCCGTATACCTATCTAAACCGACGCGGCCATACACGCGCGTACGCATGCGTGCCTACGCGCGCGCGAAACATGCATAGTGTGAGAATGAAAAGAGAATAAAAACTGCTTTACTGAGTGGGCGAATACTCACCCATACAAGCTTATGAGTCTCGCGCAGTGTTTATATGCTCATTCAACGCCACGTGACTGTATATAAATCTATTATCTAGTCCGCAGCAATGTTAAAGATATTAAAGGGTGACAAGTAAAACGGAGAGGCAGGGGTAGATAGATAGACAGACAGACAGACAGATAGACAGATAGATAGATAGATAGATAGATAGATAGATAGATAGATAGATAGATAGATAGATAGATAGATAGATAGATAGATAGATAGATAGATAGATAGATAGATAGAGTTGTACGCATTTCACCGGCCAATTAAAATGCAGGGCTGCTCCGTCCCTCCAATCTGCCTTCTTTTACAAGCGAATGGCGCAGAAAAGGGGGGAAGCTGGTGAATGGGCGCTCATTGAGATCACAGATGGAGTATAGGGGTTTTTTTGCAAGAAATTTGAGAAACACCATTGTCCCCAATCAAAACTCAATGTGTTCGCCTACAATGGCGCGGGCTTTGAGCTGCGCCGCTGCCCTCGGCCTTGTTTTGCAGCGTTGGAGAGTTGCGCACAAAGAGCCCCTCGGACGCGTCAAAGCCGCACGGCTGCACAGCGGCCGCTCCGCGCGCGCTGCTCGAGGAAAAAAAAGAACACAATTATGAAGCAATAATTATAATGACTCCCTTCACGCGGTTGTGCCCCTTCGACCCCCCGCCGGGCCCATTTAGCGCTTTATCCCGCGGCTCCATAATCCGAATGCCACAGGTTTAAGAGCTCCTCTTTATCCACACACACACACACACACACACACACACACACACACACACACACACACCGGAGAGAGAGAGAGAGAGAGAGAGAGAGAGAGAGAGAGAGAGAGAGAGAGAGAGAGAGAGAGAGAGAGAGAGAGAGAGAGAGAGAGGTGTTGAGCGACGCGCATCCATATAAATAAATTCCTTCTGGTTTACACACACACACACACACACACACACACACACACACACACACAAGACCTGCAGGACTTACTCCTTAATGAGCTCCCGTGTTATACTCGCGGACCGACTCCGATCCGCGGCTAGCAATTTAGTTCATCTCCACTTCAACTGAAACAGAAACATTTATTCGCATCCTTTGTGATCTATGAATTATTTTATTTACTCGACAGCTGAGATTCATTCGTGCAACCGTAAGCAGCGGAGTATTATAGTGGTTTGTTTTAACGAGGTTTTCCCATCATCGGCCGCATTTTTACATTTTAAATCGGCATTATTCGTTTTAATTGATCCATTTATCCGTTTTAAATTGACGTCATTCATTTAAGCGACCGATTTATCCGTTTTAAATCGGCGTTATTTGTTAATATAATAAAAATGATCAACCTCAAAATAAATTTTCTACGATGGCGTTTTGAAAAGGCGAGCTGGCTACACAACCAGGCCGACAGCGTTATTACCGCCCATAAGGATGTAATGAGGTCTCCTGCCAAATAGGAAAAATAAGAACTATGATTAAAAGATAAGAAATGAACAAGGGCCCTCCCTGCGCGTCACGCAGAGTATATTATATATTCTGTCTGGCAGGAATGAGACAGCCTGGTCTTTTGAGACACAGTCTGCTTCATGGTTTAATTAAGGCACAAAAAAGAAAGAAAAAGATTTGAACATCAACAATTAAAAAAAACAAAAACAAAACATGATATTATGCGTTCTTTGTAAATGCAGACCACTTTACAAGGCCACATTTCACCCAATAAGCCTTAAGTTATTTTGTTGCGCACGTGTTTTTGCCAAACACGATAACGTAAAATACTAACGAAACGGAAAAGCGTATCTAAGCAATACAACCCGTATGCACTATGGCGAAATAAATGTTAACAGGCCCGACGATGATGATGATGATGATGATGAAGAAAAACCTTTGCAGCGCATCGAAATGGCTGAGTAATGTAACAATATTGGAAAAAACATAGTAACGGTGAATTTAGTTACTAAGGTTATGTAGGTTACACAAGATGGAGGAAATATCTAGTTGGTCTATACGGCTGCACGGACAAACGTAATACTAAGATACACGCGTTTTGCTGTGGCGCGCGCGTGCGCGCACACACACAAACACACACGCACACATCCAAAGAGAGAAGCGACGACAGCCCCCTCCTATTGTGGCCAGCCAACAGTTTAAGCTGTATGGATTCTGTTTCTTGGGGCCGTCGCCTCTGAGAAAGTAAACTCAGAGTGACCCTGCAGGTTAGGCCAGTCTGGGATTGAACCAGCGCTGCTGTGGGACGATGCTGTGGGATCCGCCCTGGTCTCTGTACATAGAGCCACTTCACAAGCATTGCAGGGATGAGACCATCACTTTGTGCCAAACAATTTGTCGTCCCCCTCGCCGGGCTGTGGGGTGGCTGGAGGGGGGGAGGGGGGGTTGCATTCTTGACCCCGCTGGAGCTGGTTAAACATCTTGCACCGCTTCTCTCTTTTGTGGCAACCTGATGTTATTGGCACGGCAGGGACGGCGGTCAGGGGAAGCAGCGGAATAAGCTCATTATGACGCCGCGGACACACTGGCCTTGTTTAAGGCCCACTGATATGAGGGCTGCTGCAGGGGAGCCTCGTGTAGGAGACACCAGGATTGAGACATCCAGCCCCTGCTCGGCCGCCGCTGGCCATGTGTCAAGGGACAACTGATAAAGCCATGGTCCTGAGGGAGCAAGTTGCCATTGGATTTAGTTAACATACTGTGGCGAATTCTACTGGAGTGTTCCTGCTCGAAGTTCATTTGCATATTACCCACGACGCAACTGAAGTGTCGATATTTTGGTTATGATGTGGGATATTGAACATGTGTAAAAACGGGCGTATCTGTTACAGATAGCGGGGATGTGGTGGAAGGTAATGGGGACGTTATGAGAGAAGTTGTATTAGACAACATGTTATTTCCCACCATGAGGGTAAAGAGTAGGCAAATAGATAAGCTCGCTTCTGTGGCCGAGAGAAGCTGAGACCAATACGAACTTGTGTCTGTTATGACTAGCTTGGCTTGCGGTCATTAAAAGCTTGCTTGTTAACTCTGAAAGATTGGTTGAAAAGTCCATTATTTGCCCACGTCACATTGGTGTCAGAAGTGGGATGGTGAGACCGTGAGGTCATCGGAAGCGCGTGCGCCCAGAGGCGTGAGGGAGTTGATATGCTGAAGCGCGGGGACGCGCTTCCCGAAGGAGGGGGGTAGTGTAACGTGCATGGATAAGTAGACACGTTGGTCCTTGACTAACGGGGTGGACCCTTTAGTCGACTGGTTAACGTTGTCGCTTGCGGAGCGAGAGACACGGGTTCCCAGACTGCCCCCCGAATTCGCTACAATACCAACATACTGGGTTTTGTAGATATAGATCACCCAGACCTGAAAAGCATGCAAGTTATTTCACTGACTGTAAGCATCACTTTCAGATTGTCTCGTTAAACGGGTGACTGTGAAAGACCCCTTAATGCTGCTTTCACTGCTGGGCCGATCCTACAGAACAAGATAAATGAGAGTTTGAGCAGAGCCCCATATCGTGTTTGGGATGAAATATAGATGTGGGAAATCATGGGCGAATCGAAAACGATCCAAAAACAAGACTACATACACAGTAAGATGTCATCCAGATGACACATACTAAATATCATAAATCACTTTTTCAACACCGAGGGTAATTTGTGTTACTATCAGAAGCTGCCTGATGTTATTTCCACCCACTTACCAGTGGAGGGAAAAACAACTCATAATGGAGACGTGACAAGTTTTCTCATGTAAGACTGAAATATCATTACATCCGGTAGGCATTTCTGACCGTCATCAGGTGCAAGAGTACAGCAGGCTGTCTGGGCGCATTAGCGGGGAGAGAGTGTGATTGAAAGTGTAATGTCACACTTGAGAGGAGTTGAATTGATGTGCACACTGACCCGTGAGACAGACACACACGCACACTGACACGTATACTGACACACACATACTGATACACTCTGACACACATACACACAGGTACACACACTGACGCATACACACTGACACACACACTGACACACATAATGACTCACACACACACACACACACACAGTGATACACAAACTGACACACACACTGATACAACACTGACTCACACACAGATACCCAGACCTGACACACACACACACACATATCGGCTGCTTGCTCCCTCCACCTGACACTGGGGGATGCAATGCATGCATTTATCTATTTATTGTATCTATTTATGTCTAACGTAAAATTTTAACGTCAAAACTTTCCAAATCATTAAGGGGATTGACAAGACCGCCATCGGTGCTGTGCCCTCACAGGGTGCCGATATCAAATCCACTGTAGCGACCCCTCGGAAACGGGGAACAAGCAAGAAGAAGAAGAAGAAGAAGAAGAAGAAGAAGAAGAAGAAGAAGAAGAAGAAGAAGAAGAAGAAGAAGAAGAACTGTACTGCGTCGCTGTAAGGATTACCCTAGAAAACCATAAAACAGTAACCGACTTGTCCAAGACAATAACAGGAAGAAAAAATAAAATAAAATCACAACATTGCTGTTCTGAAATCTCTTCACTATCTGCCAGCGGAATTTGGAGAGTCCTGCACTTGTTCATAGATCTTCAAACGAACTTACTACTACCTGCACACGCGATGTGCAGCATAGACACGGAGCTGGCAGAGCCCCGGTTCCTGCAGCAGAGCCACATCAGACCAGCAAGACGTCACTACGAGACACGTGGTGAGGCAGCGCTCTGTGTACTGGCTCCTGACAGGCTCCCGCTGGAAGTGCGAGCACACGCTTGAACAGCAGCTTCTATCAAAACACATCTGTTTTGTTTTGTTTTTAATGGTGCTTTCACGTAAGGTAACCTCCTCCTGCTCTTACTTATCAGCTCTTAATCTGCTGTTGATCAGTTATGGGTACTGTCTGTTCTGATTCAGTCAGTTCTACTTTTGATTAATCTACTATATTGGATCTTCTTCACTCCATTTCGATAAGGTGTTATATGTACCATATATGAATATAATGTCACTCTATCGTAGCCTGCACCTTTGTTAAGTAGGGCATCTTAAACTACATGTTAAGAGTCCGGAAGTCTTGTTTTTGTGTTGTTGTCCGTCTTTGTATATTCCCAGAGTTAAGAAACCGCCTACGGGAAATGGAAAAACAAACCACATTAATTGCAATGAAACACTTCACCGGCGGTCGTTACTACGAATAAGTTAAAAATGGGGGTATTGCAAAACAAATAACGTCTATCTATCCGTCCATCTATCTAGCTATCAATGATTAAGATGATTAACATTCGTTGGAAGTTTCTCCTGTTTCTAAATAACAGGATTGTGAAAAGTGTGAGGTGTGTGTGTGAGCGAGAGAAGGAGAATGTGTGTGTGGTGTGTGTGTGTGTGTGTGTGTGTGAGAGAGAGAGAGAGAGAGAGAGAGCGAGAGAGAGAGAGAGCGATGATTTATGCCAGTGTGTTTATCCGTCTGTTTCTTGCTCAGTGCCTCCAGCACTGGGTCTTGTCTGGTCAGAACTGGGGAAGTGTGGCTGGCTGAACACATTAGGGAAACTCATTTGTGGCGTGAGAACAGGACGGCTGATGAACGCACCGTTTGCCTCGAGGCTGGAGAAATTCTTACTCCGGATTTCCAAAGGCCACTCTCGCAATGCATGTCACGCAAGTCCTGCAACAGTTCAGTTGTCATATACAGATTATAGTTTAATTTTTAAGACACAGAACCATGGCCGACACTGTTAAAAACCCCCACTTAAGTCCCTTCTTTTCTAGGTCTACTCACGCGTGGGTGTGATGGACATGTGATACCTGTCAGTGTCATGTGCTCAGGTGAACTCTAAAACCACTGAAGTCCCTTTTGAAAAGACACTTGCTCAGAAATGAGCTACTAGTAGGGCATGGTTTGACATGTGGCGTGACCCAGTCTAGTCTAGTGTCTTCTACAAAGGATTTTAAATAGACGTCTGAATGATCCGGGACTAAATGAGGGATTCACTTCCTACCCGACAACACACCTGTTCCTGTTATTCCAATGAAATGCGGCGGAAATCACTCCAAAGCAGCTGTAGCATATTAGTTTGAAACTACCTATATAGTTGCTGGTGGACCCATTTGTGGTTTCGTGTAATGATTTCAGCGACAATTTGACGACTGCTTTTCTCTTTCCAGATGGGTGCTTGTGACAGCTTCCTCCAGTAACTGCGTTCATTTCCGTTTCCTTGACCAAATTCCTTTCTCCAAAAGTTCATATTGTAATCAGGCTTTCATTAGTCGTGGTTACGATGATTGCTACTGTAAAGTTAAGATTGGGTCCAGGATTAAATAATGTGCTGTTAGTAGTTATTTTGAAAATGGAGAATGTATGGGTAATCCACCCATTATCCAAAGAGTTTATCCTGCTCTCAGGGTCGCGCTTTGTTTTAGTTGCGAGGGAGTGGAGTGTTCCTGGTGGACTGTGAAGGACTCCGGGGCGAAGATAAACCACTCGGATTACAATCGGTTTCCGTGGACTTCTTTATTACCTCTCCGGCCAACCGGCTCAACTCTTGCGTACCACTCGCTTAAACCACGCCCACTCGTCTCCCGCGTGTACCCCACCAAAAATGCACGTTCGTCACTACAACAACGCGGTCGACACCCGTATTACGACTAACAATTACAACGACCAACAATACATGTGACATTACCCATACATTCTCCATTTCTAAAATAGCTACTAACAGAACTTCATTTAATCCTGAACTCAGTCTTAACCTTTCATAACTAAAGTACCCGTAATCTCCATCATGGGTCCTAGCTAGCATGGCAGTTAGGGCCTGATCTTCATGCAAGCCAAACTGCAGCGAACCATTAGAAGATACAAGTGATGGAAGGATCAGTGTAAGGCTAGGACTTTTATCATCACCCACTCATGACAGGAAACGTTCTCCGTCAAAACATAGCCGATCTTAAGACTTTAATTTAACTGGACCCTGTGTCCAGGATCGTGTTGAACTCCTATCCAGGAGAAGAAAAAAAAACCCTCCACATCATACAATTTACATTTGAAAAAAAATCAAAGCAGTACACATTTCTACAGGCACAACGGCCGTTAGCTCATCACCCCCCCCCCACACACACACACATTAAAACACCGGGTCCATTAAGGGGTGAGACTGGTACATTTGGTTTGTTCCCCATCTGTCCCTGGACATGGTGGACATGAATAACTGTAATCCAGACTCACCATGAGCCTGCCTGTCTCTCTTACTGGCGGGGGAGTAGTCTTCTTCCCCAAGCAGGACGTCTCTGCTGGGTTTCTGTTTCCTCTGACAGAGGAGCCCTGCTGCAGATGGAAGGCTGAGCCGGTGTGCTCTCTCACCGCTGAGGGCAGGAAATGAGTTGTGATGTGGCTGATATCACCAGGTGGTGGATGAGGGGGAATATTAAAGACCCCGGGTAAGTGAAGACAGGTTGTGCTCCTAATGAGAGCCGCTGATACTTGTGTGATCTTATGACAGCTAAAAAAAACAAAAAAAAAAAAAACAGAGACAGGCTGAAAAAGGGGAAAGTCCCGTGTCAAGATTAGTTTGATGGTTATCAGAGGGCCATTGTGGGTTGTTTGACGTGCAGACCACTAGAAAACTCCTCTCTGGCCTGCCTCTTCATCAGAAATTTGAGCATCGATAGTTTATATGACCAGCTTCCGTTAACTCCTACAGCCGGTGTCACACAGCCACTTTTATTACTCCACCCCTCTCCTCCACCGCCTTGGTCTCTGGTGACTCAGACATTTTAATGCAAACAACTGTAAGGGTTTTTAGGGCGAGCGCTGAAGATGGAGACGGCAAGTTTTCCCAGCTAACTATAAACCTGAGATTTGATAAGATCGGGATCTTTACCCTCTTGATTTTTTTTTTTAAGGGAACCCTCCAGGAGTTTGTAGACATACACATTATACTCTGCAGTCACTTCACTTTATATCCTATACCCCCACACTGGCTTAGCATCTCAGTGTGACACCCCCCTCACCAACAGGGGAAAAAAAGCCAAATCATAATATTCAATGTCTGTTAAAGTGAGCTTGTATTTAACCTCAGGGCCGATAACTATTATTTCGGTGCTCTTCATAATTTGAGCATGAACCTTAGCAAAACCAACACAAGTCAAAGAACAACAATTCACACACTAAATGCCATCTGAGTTAGGGCAAGAACCAAGAACTGGTGTGTGTGTGTGTGTGTGTGTGTGTGTGTGTGTGTGTGTGTGTGTGTGTGTGTGTGTGTGCAGGGCAACAAGTTTTAAAAGACTGCTGGCTGAGACTGATCCATGTTCATATATATTTTATATAATGTGTATCAAACTAAATCTAATACAGCAACAAACCTAAAAAGAACCAAGAAAATGAAAAGGAGAAAAAAAAATTTAACAAGCGAGCAACTGTTCGGCTCGCAGCATAGCCGATGTTCAAACCAGAGGATGCTGGGGTTAAGACAGACACAGCAGGTCCTGGTCCAGTCCGACAGGGCCCAAAGCAGATGGATGGGTGCTGGAGGAGGCAGACGACTTCACTGTAAACTGGGATTGATTGTGTGTGTGTGTGTGTGTGTGCGTGTGTGCGTGTGTGTGTGTGTGTGTGTGTGTGTGTGTGTGTGGAGGGTGAACACAGGTGGAGATGAGACAGTCCAGGCTTTTCCAAACAGTCTCTTCTTGTTTATTTTTTAAGCATTTCTTTATTCAAACACAAAAAAAAAGAAAAAGAAAAAAACATGTTCTAAAAAAGCAGCCTTGGTGTGTTGAAGGTGGAGAGGGTTAAAGTCCTTTTTTTATGTCTCCTCAGAGTCTTTTAATTTTTCTTTTTTAATTGCATTGTGTTGTGTTGGTCTTGTGAGAGAAAACAGTGACACCGCAGTTTGGTGGGTGAGAGAGGGGGTAGAAAGAGAGGGAGAGCGAGGAGGAAGCAGGAACGATGGGTGTTTGGCTGTGTGCTTGTGATACTGCCTTTGCTTCTCTGTGCATCACGTGTACACTGGGCATTCATGTACCACAACCAAGTCGCCGGCAGAGAGGCTTACTTCCATGTTTGTACGTGCATGCCGGTGTGTTAAGATACTGTATGTCTGAGAGGGCTTTTGTGTGTGTGTGTGTGTGTGTGTGTGTGTGTGTGTGTGTGTGTGTGTGTGTGTGTGTGTGTGTGTGTGTGTGTGTGTGTGTGGGCCCAGATGGAGACCCATGCTCATCAACTAGTGTGTGTCCAGCCAGTCTGTCAGTCCTCTCAGCCTGTGGGAGGGCCAGTCCTACTCTTTAGCCTCCAGGAAGAGGGTCTCCTGAGGGAACAGCTTGGCCTCCAACAGAGTGGACCCTGGATCCAACTGGGTGATCTGGAGGGAGATAGGGTGGACAGTAGGGGGGGCAGGGGGTTGGGGGGTGAACAACATGAGAAGCCACACCAACATTAAAAACCACACCAGGCAAAGCTCCTCACATTCGGACACAGAGCTAGGTGAAGCCCCTCGGTCAATGTCTTGCCACGTATGTTCTGCCCTCCAGCCTACAGGAGAGTCGTGTATGTGTTTTGTGTATTATTATAAGACTAGGCTTGAATTACTGGATGAGGAGGGAGTAATCTGAGTGTGCAGTGATTTCTTTCCCTAAAGAGGTCCATCAGGTTTGTTTTCTTAAGGAGGCTCTGATCCAACCCAAACCACCGAGCTTTACAGGACAGCCTTGTCTTAGAGTCAGCGAGTGTGTGTGTGTCCTAGAAACCCCTTCCTTCTTGTGTGGATGTGTGTCTCTTGCTATTAATGACTAATTTCTCCATTGCGAAAGTCAAACTGTAACATAGTCTGGGCTGGTAGGCAGTAAAAACTCAACATGTATGTGTCAATCTGACAGCATCCATTCACCTGAAGAAGCCCAGCAGTAATGCAGAAATAATGCAATGCCACCCACAGTGGAGCTTGTCAGGTTAACCATGTTGACATCAGGAGAGACTAACCTTTGCTGTTTAAATTGGACAGTCTCTCACACACACTCACATACATTCAAACACACATACACACACATTTTGTCACCTCCCCACTCTGTGGGCCCCCCAGCTTATGTGAGCTAATCGCTGGAGGTTTCATGTTACATAGGACTGGTCTAACACCTGGGTTGAATGGACTGTGTGACAGCGAGGCCATGTGACAGAGACGTGTCCACGGCTTATCTAGTGTCTGTGGTATCAGCCTCTCTGATTAGGGCTCCTATTCAAACCGCTTGGTAAGATAATTAACAAGCTCGCTGGGCTGCACAGCTACCTGCTCCTAAAATGTCAGAGGGCAAGGGGAGTGCAGCGGAGGTCAACCCAGATTGGATGATTGGTTGCTGAGACCATCTATTGCAAGGAGCTGAATGTGAACTTTGAATAGTGGCTGCCAACTGAGCGACAACTTCACACCCAAAGTCTCTCCACTGTAAAGCCAACTCATATTTTCTAGGTGTAACAAAATCAAATCGCCTTCTGTAATCAAGACCCTTTGAACAGAAAAATACTCTGGAAACATCCTGATATAATGTATACAACAGTACAGTCATAGTAGGCAACATAGACATCAACTACAAAAGTATGGGTCTCCTCAATGGTACTCTGAGATGAAGGGGGATATAGCAAAAGAGAAAAGAGAGGCAAAAAAAATTAGAAGAAGGTGAGGAGGAAACACTCAATGTCAGGCAACTTCACCAATTCCCAGAGGTGGTTGGAAATGTCACACCAGCGGCTGGAGTCTTTGACTCTATCACTTTCATCTCCTTGCCCTCATTTCAACGTGTCATTTAGACTCCTGACTTCTCAGCAGGATCCCGAGGAGGTGCGGCAGCGGTTGGGAGGGGCTGTCACAGCAACCCCAACACACCTTCGCCTAGTTAACTGCCTTGTAGCACGGGGAGGGGGGGGGGGATCGAATGCCATGTGTGTCTTTGTGTGTGCTGTAAACAGATCCCTGTGGCAGGGGAAAGCGACCAACATGGCTGCATCATTCCTTTTCTCACCACTTCAGGAGGGAGTGGTGCTTCGCAAATGGCTGCCATGCTAATGAACCCAACAGGCTGCTATGACACCACAGCATCAGGTGGGACTAAATGAGGCTTTGGGGTGGAGCAGGTGTGTGCGCATGTGTGTTTGTGTGTGTGTAGCAAGTGTGTGCTCACGTGACAGTGAATTCAGGTGCATGTGATTGTAGAGTGGGGGCTGCATTAGGGAAGGTGTTGGGGGGGCAGCATCTGACTGGGAAAAAGGAAGTAGGGAAACAAGATGCCACACTGACACAGGAGACGGGTGCCATCGGTGATTGTTTACATTGGTATCCAATTAACAGACCATAAGCATGGAGGCATCTGTCAACAAACAAAGCTGTTGTTTTTCCCTGTGCTATGCCTGAGCAATCTTCTCTCTCCGCCAGCACCTACACGCATACATACATACATACATGCACACACGAGACAGACACAATCTAGCTCTCAGGTTTGAAGTTTGCTCTCGACCTTGAGTCAATATAGCTTCAACCACCCGATTTAGATCAAATCAACCGGTTACTTGTTGAATTATAGAATTGTCTGTGACTTATTTAAGGGGGACGAATTAATTTCCAAAGAGGTGCAGCGGACTGAACAGTCTATTTACCATGAGGATTTTCAATCTATTAATTAGAAAGCCATCATAAATTGACAATGAGATTGAACTGAATTGAATTGAATTGTGTGCTGGGCTTGGCAAACACAAAATATTATAATTGCAAGGCGCAACACAGTGACTAAGAAATAAACACCAGCAAACCAATTTTAAAGTCTGGAATCAAATTAAAGACAGATGGCATTTCTATGCAATGCTGGATATCTTATCTATTTTTTCTTACAAAAGAATTGCATGAGAACACTCAGATACTTAGATGTGTGCTAAACAATCTGCCAAGCTATTTCAAAACACAACAAAAATATCAACCCCATGTAACTGTCGTTACCAGAAAGCTGATTTCATCATGGTCAACAACACACATTTAACACTCAAGATGACATGAAAATCATGCAAATGAATTACCCACATTAATATGGGACATGAAGCCGAACAAAGAAAATGAGAGAAAGAAAGAAAGAAAGAAAGAAAACAGGCCCAGAATATGTCTCCTTCCAACATAATCAAACGTCCAGCTGAAATAACGCATTTTTAATGAAGCCATTACAGGCCCTACTATGTTAATTAAAACCAAATAACTTGTCTTTTTTAGACTAGTGTTGTCAAGTGTTTATTTGGCCAATTACAAAAGCAGTGGGAGATCATTATCTGGTGCCAGGAGCGAAGACGGCACATAGAGCAGGGGGTGGGGCCAGAACATCAAGGGGGACCGCTCTGTGCCGCACCACTTGGATGGTGTGTGTGTGTGTGTGAGAGGGTGAGGGTGAGGAACGGGGGAGCAAAGAGAGAAAGGAAAAAGAAAGCAGGGAAGAAAGAGAAAGGGAGTCAGCCAGTGGCAGTACAGGGATAGATGAGTGTCTAGAAAGGGATAGAGGAAGTGGAGAGGGAGAGTCCAGACTGAAGGAGAAAGGCAATTTAGAGACAAGGAGCACTGTATGAAAAAGAAAGAGAGAGAGAGAGAGACAGGCACAGGGGCCAGTGGGGAAGGAAAATGGAGGGAAAAGTGAGAAGAGGGAAAGCCAGAGGGAGGAGAGAGGAGGGGCTGGAGGCTGGGAAGGGTCTGTTGTCCCCACAGAACCAGATGAAGAGAACAGCTTTTAACTGTGTGAGAGAGACTGGCCTCTGTGCCCTGCCTAGACACAGCGAAGACAAGACAGACACACAAACAAACACACAGCCCCCCCCTCACTCACTTGTACTTCTATCTTTGTAAGGACCCCTCACTGACTACATTAATTCCCTTGCCTTTAACCCTAACCATCAGAACCATATGCCTAACTGTAACCCTTACCCGAACCTTAACCTAATCCTAACCCTAAAACCCAGGTCCTAACCTTAAAACAGACCCTTATAGAAGTGAGGATCGGCAAAAATGTGGTTGGTTAAACACTTATACCGGTCCTCACAAAGATAGAAGTACAAGAACACACACATACAACGATGCATAGACATGGACGCAGACACCTTCATTCACTTCATGCTCATGTTCATATAGCGCAGAGTCCCATAGAGCTCCACTGTAGAAAGCTAAGTAGCAGTTGGAAACCTAGAAAGGACATAATAAGGAAGTGACTCTGAATTACAACAATTTAACAATAAACTAAAAAAGTCCTGTGGTAACAATAAATTGCATGGTTCCTGTGAGCAGGGCTATGAGACGCTTGGAAAACCCCCACTGAGATAACAGATGTAAAACCTATTATGGTACAATACACAGCTTCCCCTGTGACACTGTTTATTTTCTCTGCCTCCTCAGTTTTGTCTGAGACTCAGTTGCCCTGGCTCACATGCTTCAAACATTTGCTGGGAGATGGATTAAGAGATGGTGAACCCAGGAGGAGAGTACAGTATCACAGTCAGAGGAATAACATGCTTTTGAGACAGTGTTTGGGTTGTCCACATGCTGCTGGGCAGAAAGAACCGATTGCCCAGTTGAACAAGCGGATTGGCTGTCACACTGGCAGTCTAAACATGCTCAGCAACTAGCCTGAGGAGAGAAACAAGTCTAACAGGACCCTCTGTGGCAGTCTAAGATCACCCAGTGCCAAAGACAAAGGGTGAAATTACTGACTGAAGTGCTGAAATGGGAAACACGTATACCCCCACCCCCCCAAAAAAGTCAGAAACAGTCGAGGAAAGCAAAAGGAAGGGTTAGTTTTCTGAGCACGACAAAGCCAGGAACAACTGATGCCAGTGTATATGGCCTGCTGTAGTGCTGGGGAGCTACGCCATTGATACCAAATGTCGAAAAAAAGACCCAGTCCAAAAACTTGAGACTGAGTTGGCTATGCAATTAGTAGGTGGCACAGGCATGCGACAAAAATATCATCCGATTTGGTGATCTCTCCATTTGACAAATGTGTCAATTAACTATATGCACAGACAGGAGTCAATTAAATGTGTCAAATGGGCAGACGCCAGGTATATAAGGAATGTGCTCCAGCTGAAATACACCAACAACTAATTTCCACCACCTGCAGTTGGACGGAGCCAGTGGCAACATTGCGGGAGGAGAGGGAAAGTGACACTGCACAAAGCCATAGAAAACGACAGAAAGGAAAAGAAGGGTTTCAACAGTTGTGGTGTATTACAAATGCAATAGTGCTCTATCCTCAATCCTGGCAGAGCAGCAGTGAGAGCGTCTGGATGGGATGGAGGATCTCTCTGTGCTTCCTCTCATTTAATTACGACACAGAGCTGCAGGATTAGACCAGGGCCTGTGTTCAGTCTCTCACTGGCACTACCAACCCATCCTCTCTCTCTCTGTTCACTTGTCTGGATTAATCTACCTTCTCCTTTCTAATATCTCACCAATATTATCATCTCTCTCTCTCTCTCCTGATCCTGTTGCACTGCCCTTTCTCTCTCATACTGATCGTTCTGCACTGTCACTATCCTCTCCTCTTTGCTGTCTCTTTCTGTCCTTCCTTCCTCCCATCCTGACAGAAATTCGTCTGATGCAGACACATCTTTATCTGTCTCCAACACATGTTTACTCTTGATTATAAAGAGACAACTATGAATCCTTTAAGTGATAAAGTTGTGAGCTGGGGCATGTGTTTGCTTGAAAATTTGTGTATGTGTTGAAGTGGGGCAAATATGATGAGGTGTGTTGCATGTGCTAAGTGTAAATGTGTGTGTGTGCTGGTGTGAGGTGTTTGCACGTGTGGTCCCCACAGACTATGATGGCTCAATGCCCGGGCAAGCCTACACACATAAAAAAAACATGCACCTCTACCCAACTGATGACTCTTGCCCCTCCACACACACACACACACACACACACACACACACACGCCTGACTTGAGAAATGGAAATCTCATTTCTGTTTCCAACAGCATGGCTAATTAAGCTGGTAGTTAAAACAGTGCTCATTATCTCACTGCCACAGAACACGGGGACCCAGCTCTGGGGACTGGTGGTAGCTGGCTGGCTGCTGCCTTGCTATAGCAGAAGAGCCACAGAGAATACCACCGTCAGTGCTGACAACTGTATCCTAACACAGACATAGTGTACTGTATACACAATGGACTGATACTTATTAATATTCACTGAATAAAACATGCGCGCAGGTGGACGGATTTACAGTTGGCTTAAGAAACCCAGTCCCAGGTAGGAGTAAACACATCCACAGATGCATTGTCGCATGGATCCCAGACACTCAAATCCCCCCGAAAATTATCAAGCAAAATAGTGTTCATTAAGGGAAACAAACAAACAAACAAACAAACAAACAAACAAACAAACAAACACTTAAAAATAATAAAGAAATAAGCTGTCTTTAAGGCTGAACAGTAGATTAATCCTGTGGGGCCAAGGGCCCACAACTCACAGCCATGGTCCAGAAGTTGAGGTGAATACAGACCTCAGAGTGATAGCCAATTACAGGTGTGGATTTCTTTGGCGGGAATGCTAGCTATAACTATGACCTTTTCATGTTCTGCTGCTGCTTGTCTAGCACAAAGAGAAACATATCCCTCATTTGAATTTGTTGGGCAGAGAAGCAACAGTGATCGAAAAAAAAAGGTTAAGAGGGGATAATTCAGCTCCCATTTTGGCGAGAAGAGCTTTGTTCACCCTGCTGTTTTTAGCAGGTGATATATATGTTAAATCCTTTCAATTATTGTATATTCCTGTGAGGAAACGTGGGGAGCATTTTGTGTGTGTGTGTGTGTGTGTGTGTTAGTAGCACTGTGGGTGTGTGCAAGAAGTCACCACATACATTTCTACGAGGGAAGGTGGTAAGCAGCTTAAACTCGTCAAAGGGGTATCCTTTGGAGGCCACAAAGTCAAAGAGGACCTGGAGCTTACAGCTGCCCAGGAAACGCCTCTCCAGGAACTCGCCGCTCGGCGTGCGGATACGAAGCTTGCTGATTTGCTCTCCTGTCTCCTCGACGGGCTCTGGTGGTAGGGCCTGCTCCAGTGACAAGCGGATGGCCTAAGACAGGGACACACGACAAAAAGAGTGGAGAGTTAGGACAAAGCCATAAAGCAATTTTATAACATTTCAGTTTTTCCCCTATAAGTGTACACTTTGTATGTGTTCATGATGTGCAAATTGTTTTGCAAAGGTCATAGGTCACACAGCTTATTTTTATGCAATAGTTTTATTTTATTCATTCCATCCATCCAACCATTATCCAAGATGCTTATCCTAATTAGGTTCGTGGGATTCTGGAGCCCATCCCAGCAGTCACTGGGCGACGGGTGGTTTAGACACCCTGGACAGGCCGCTAGTCCATCACAAGTCCGACACACACACACACACACACACACACACGCACACACGCACACACGCACACACACACATTGACACCTAGGGACAATTTAGTATGGCCGATTCACCTGACCTACATGTCTTTGGACGGAGCACCCGGAGGAAACCCACGAAGACCCGGGGAGAACATGCAAACGCCACACAGAGGATGACCCGGGATGACCCCCCAAGGTTGGACAACCCCAGGGTTCGAACCTGGAACTTTTTTGCTGTGAGGCAACTGTGCTAACCACTGCGCCACCGTGCTGCCCTTTTATTTATTCTATTTTATATTTTTATTTTAATTATTTCTACATTTTTATTTTTTCTGCAATAAACGCAGCTTATTAAGTCATCCTCTCCTTGTGATCACTTTGTTTTAAGTCTTGAATATACTGAGCAAACAAAAAGTTGAACGCAGGCGGTTTACAATTTATCTGACTGTAGCCGACCGTGCCAATATGCAATCCTGCGCGCCTCATCTGTTTATAGAGTTTTTTCGGTACATACCACCAGGCCAGGGAAAAAAATTCTAGGGGAAACACTGCCCTTTCTGCTGTGGTAATGCTTGGATACTCTTGTTTGGAGAAGATGTGATGAATAACATATTAATTTTGTTGTTGTGACTGCACTGGTAAAGTGAACACAAGGCTTATGTTAGCCTGATGTATATCTACTTTTCCCCCTCAAACTTTTCTGCATGATTCCACACAATTCCACGTAACGCACAGCAAGATGAAAGTTGCATTTGGCTTGCTTCTAACAATTATCACAAGACCAATGTGGATAATAAACAAGATCTCTTCAACTGTGACCTAAGTGAAGACAAAGTAAACTGAGTGTAAGATAACAGTGTATGGCAAATAAAAGACAGCAGCAGTCATCAACATTGCTAACAGAGGATTCATAGGATTGGGAGTGTTAGAGTTAAACCCTGGTTATAATTACACATGGGACCTCGGTGTACATGCCAGAAGCAGGTAATTCATTAATGCTGCTACCAATACCTCTTTAGGCCTAGCATTATTAAATTTATTAAAATACTGGAATTTCGTGCTTATGCCAACAGCATGATATGCAATTTAAATACAGTTGACATTATGATAGGTGCTGATTGGTGGGAATCCATGTGTGAGGGATGGGTGTGCACCCAGCTAGCCAACTTAATATCCACTTTGTATGTTTATATAAATAAATAAAACCTGAACCCATAAACAATAGTGATTGAAAAAGAGATTCGAACACTGCAAGATGGGTGACAAATTGACCAAATGGTTGTTGAGTGATAGTTATGGCAGTGGTTAAAGCACAAGGAAGTAGTTACAGCACTACTGCCTTGCACTGGTTACAAATGTTCTTGTCCCAAGAAATATGATTAAATTAGTTGCTCTGTGTCTCACCCTGCTCCCCAGTGTACCATATCACCAAAAAATACTCCAGGATACACATAGTACCTAGTGTTTCTTGTAGTTCCTCATCCCATTTGGGAGAATGGAGATTTACAATTTGAATCCCTAAGTCCCCTTAGCACCTACATTTAAAGTCCCGTTTCATTAAATTACATCAATCCTGAATCTTTTGCAGATTTTTTTTTAAATTTTGATATACTTTATTAATCCCCGTGGAGAAATTATGCACTGCATTTAACCCATCCTAGCTGTGTACCTAGGAACAGTGGGCAGCCACCATGCAGCACCCGGGGACCAACTCCAGTTTGTCTTGCCATGCCTTGTTCAGGGGCACAGACAGGAGTATTATAACCCTAACAAGCATGTCTTTTTTTTGATGGTGGGGGAAACCGGAGCACCCCGGGGAAACCCACAAAGACACGGAGAGAACATGCAAACTCCACACGGAGGATGACCTGGGATGACCTTCAAGGTTGGACAACCCCGGGGTTCGAACCCAGGACCTTCTTGCTGAGGCAACAGCGCTAACCACTTGGCCACCGTACTGCCAGATCAATACCCACCTTGACCTTGAAGGAGGCTTTGTTGGTACAAAGGACTACCATCACTGTCAGTGACAACAGTGATGCTAATAAGCTCTCCTGTGTCCATAAGACCAGGTTTCAGTCCCTCCCTCACGCTCCCTTCCCCGGCTTGTTGTTTCTGTTGGGCCAGCTGGGGATCATATGCTGTGACAACACACCCCAGCTTTATTTACACACCATAATGCAATTATATTTCATAAGAGCGTACAACAGTAGCTCATTAGCGGCTTCTGGTGCTGGGTGGGCAGAGCGAGGCACGTGCCATTCTGCTACCCCAAGTCCCTTAGGTACAAGAGCCGATGCTGACTCCAGCTAAAGGGGGCCCCAGGGAGGACACCCATACACACGCATGCGTGTGCGCGTGCACACACACACACGCAAATGGGTGAGGACAACGATGTGTGCAGGGGCTGACACAGAATCCCAGAGAGATGAACAGACAACCACAGACATAAAACCACGTGCACACACACACAAACAAACACCCATGAGTAGTAGCGTCCCTAAAGAAACCACAGGCCACACGTCTGGTTGAGGTGCCGGGACCAGGCTGGGTTCCACACAAAGAACAGTGAGGAACATTCGCCCATCCCTCCCTCCATTCATCTACCTCTCTAGCTCCGCTGGGATCAAACCAGACTGAGCAAACAGGTGAGAGGGAGGGGAGGAGAGAGAGTTGCACCTGACAGGCGCACCGCCACTTAATGCCAAGAAAGCCCTGAAGGCAGTAAACAGTGACATCAACCCACACAGGCACATGGAGCGCGCGCGCGCGCACGCACACGCACACACACACACACACAGATGGACAGATCCACACACCAGATGCAGACACACATATACACTAACGTGAACAAACGCACATATGCAGAAAAACACACATACACGCAGCCATAGACATATATACATGTGTGCGCATCCAACACTCAAGACACACACAGGTGCACACAGGACCACATGCACAAACACACATGTAGAATTGCACACACGTTGCGTGCATCATACATACAGATATACATATAAACACACACACACAAACAAGCAAACACACTTTAGTTTACCTCCTCTTACTTTCCTCTCCTGTGTACAGTACGAAGATACTACCTTCCCCCCTTTTTCTTCCCAATTGTATCTGGCCAATTACCCCACTCTTGCGAGCCGTCCTGGTCGCTGCTCCACCCCCTCTGCAGATCTGGGGAGGGCTGCAAACTACCACATGCCTCCTCTGATACATGTGGCGTCGCCAGCTGCTTCTTTTCACCTGACAGTGAGGCGCTTAGCCAGGAGGACGTAGCACGTGGGAGGATCACGCTATTCCCCCCAAGTTCCCCCTCCCTCCTGAACAGGCACCCCGACCAACAAGAGGAGGCGCCAGTGCAGTGACCAGGACACATACCCACATCCGGCTTCCCACCCACAGACACGGCCAATTGTGTCTGTAGGGACACCCGATCAAGCCGGAGGTAACAAGGGGATTTGATTCGGTGATCCCTGTACTGGTAGGCAACGGAATAGACCGCCACGTCATCCGGATGCCCTGATACTACCTCTCTAAGAGACCATTCCCATTAACAGTTTCTCTAGTGACTGAGGTGTTGTGTTAGGAAGTCCTGTCTCAAGCTTATCATTCCTTTTTAAACTTCCAACGTATTGGGCTCTTGAACCTTTTCCATCAAGGACACTGTATCTACTACTACTACTTTTGGCTGCTCTCATTAGGGGTCCCCACAGTGGATCATCCATTTCCATTTCTTCCTGTCTTCTGCATCTTCCTCTGTCACACCAGCCACCTTCATGTCTTCCCTCACCACATCCATAAACCTCCTCTTTGGCCTTCCTCTTCTCCTCTTCCCTGGCAGCTCCATATTCAGCATCCTTCTCCCAATATACCCAGCATCTCTCATCCACACATGTCCAAGCCATCTCAATCTTGCCTCTCTTGTTTTGTCTCCAAACCATCCAACCCGAACAGTCCCTCTAATATAATCGTTCCTAATCCTGTCCTTCTTCGTCACCTCCAATGAAAATCTTAGCATGTTCAACTCTGCCACCTCCAGCTCCGCCTTCTGTCTTTTCGTCCGTGCCACTGTCTCCAAACCATATAGCATAGCTGGTCTCACAACCATCTTGTAAACTTTCCCTTTAACTCTTGCTGTTACCCTTCTGTCGCAAATCACTCCTGACACTCTTCACCCACTCCACCCTGCCTGCACTCTCTTCTTCACCCCTCTCCTGCACTCCCCATTACTTTAGACAGTTGACCCCAAGTATTTTCACTCATATGCCTTTGTCACCTCCACTCCTTGCATCCTGACCATTCCACTGTCCTCCCTCTCATTCACACATAGGTATTCCATCTTGCTCCTACCGACTTTCATTCCTCTTCTCTCCAGTGCATACCTCCACCTCTCCAGGCTCTCCTCAACCTGCACCCTACTCTCACCACAGATCACAATGTCATCCGTGAACATCGTAGTCCATGGAGACTCCTGCCTGATCTTGTCCGTCAACCTGTCCATCACCATTGCAAACAAGAAAGGGCTCAGAGCCGATCCTTGATGTAATCCCACCTCCACCTTGAACCCACCTGTCATTCCAACTGCACACCTCACCATTGTCACACTACCCTCATACATATCCTGCACCACTCCTACATACTTCTCTGCAACTCCCGACTTCTTCATACAATACCACACCTCCTCTCTCGGCACCTTGTCGTATGTTTTCTCTAAATCTACAAAGACACAATGTAACTCCTTCTGGCCTTCTCTACACTTCTCAATCAACATTCTCAAAGGAAACATCGCATCTGTGGTGCTCTTTCATGGCATGAAACCATACTGCTGCTCGCTAATCGTCACCTCTCCTCTTAACCTAGCTTCTATTACTCTTTCCCATATCTTCATGCTGTGGCTGATCAACTTTATACCTCTGTAGTTGCTACAGTTCTGCACATCGCCCTTGCTTTTGAAAATCAAGGACACTCTATGAGGAGTTTATAGTCCAGAGTTCGTTGTAAAAACAGTGTTATGTGTGTGATACTGGGATAGCGGGGTCATTAGACCCATGAAACATGTTCGGTTTTGACCTACAATTAAGCAGGGAATAGCAGGGGTTCATCAGCTCTCCAGCAGCCATTGTTGGTTTTCATGTTTATGAATATGTACAGTGTTGCACGGCAGTGGTCAGCTGGTAATGAAGGAGAAACCATAGCAACCATGGACATGGGTTAGTGAACAGTGGTATAATTAGGAGGGACAAGACAGTGATTGTTCAAATCACACACACACACACACACACACACACACACACACACACACACACAGAGCTTGGATAGTGGACTACAGTGATATAATTAAGAGGGACCCACCAGCCTTGGAGTCTTTTGTTTTGCTGTTTGACTTAAGTGACAAATCACTTGAGCGAGCTGGGTCACCTGATACCTCTCAGTGCCCCGGGGCTCACTGCTGCTGAGTAAACAACAAGCAGGCACGACTAAACTGTGTCACTACACAAGGCTTTACAACACTTGTGCCATGCAAGTAGACAATTATTGTTTTCCTCCATGTGTGTATGTGCATGTGTGTTTGCTTCCTCTTCACATACGATAATTGTTTTGAGTGAACATGTACGTATGTTTGCATAGGCTGTGAGTGTGTGTGTTTGTGCACAAGCCTGTGTATGAACTACCCAATTCTTTTATTCATTTGCGTTTCAATATGTGGCTGTGTGCTGTACCAACACAAGCCATTTAAATGGAACAATAACTTGAATGTATGTACGGTGACATTAACAGAGATGGGCCTCATTGTAATTACAACCATTCAGTGTTCTACAAAAGTTGTGTGTGTGTGTGTGTGTGTGTGTGTGTGTGTGTGTGTGTGTGTGTGTGTGTGTGTGTGTGTGTGTGTGTTTGCTGGATAACGCCGCGCATGTAGCCCAAATATGCTCCAATCAGTGTGTTTGCATGCAAGTTAAAAATCCAATTTAAATTAGACTAAGGCAATAATAAAATTTTTGTGACTGTCATGTAAACATCTTAATCAAACTGTCTCAATCAAACCAAGGTCTAAATCGAAGCAAGCATATTGCGTCAATTACATATGCCATAAACAGATCTAGATTTTTTTCCTCAATCATTTGATTTATTGTACTTTGGAAAACCATAACTGGTGTTCATATGGAGAATTGATTTGCACATGCACCAAAAAGGTAAGAATTCCCCTGCGATTGCTGCTACCGGCATCTGAACCATGGTAGTATATCTTAAAATCTCCTTCAATCTTTATTGCCTTGCTTCCTTTCAACTTTGTCCCCTGAACACATATCACCTGTATTCTTCTCCTATTCATCATGTCTGCTATTTCTCTCCCCCTGCTTGTCATTGTCCCAACATTAAGTGTGGCCATTCTAAAGTCTTTCTTCTTCAGCTGTCTCTTCTCTCTTTTCTATCTTGCTTGTAACCCTCCTCTCATCCGTCTTATCCTATATTCCCCAACAGGTGCATAGTTTCTGTTAGCACCCTGTGAGGAAACAGCACCAATGGCGGTTGTTGCAACCCGGGTCTCAACCGATCCAGCATGTCATTCCTGGTCTTGTCAATCCACATAATGATTTGGCAGAATTTTACGTCTGATTCCCTTCCTGACACAACCACTAACCCTATGGATGGGGGCACAGGTAAAGCGCTGGATGCCATCCCAGTATTCATGGACTTATGCCCATGCCTGTAACCATATAGACACCTAAATCATACTGCCACCTAAATTTGATTATTCACCTTAATCACGTTACTGACTGCATGTAAACATTCAGTTTACAGTCAGTGACTGTGAGGTTTTGCCAATACAACAGCAACACAACTTGGTTCTACATGGAGTGGCATAGTATTACAATTTGTTAATGCTTCTTAAAAACTTCAGGCACAAACTTCAGATTCTCATAGAAACTCTTAAGTTGCCCCTCTTAAAATTTTGTGCTTGTGTCTTCAATCGAGCATCACACAGTCAAAATAATTATACATGCAAACTTACTTGGCAATCAGTTAAATTTGCTGACATTTTAAAATCAAAGTACAAATGTTTTTTAAAAACAATAATTGTCACAGCTCTCTCCAAGGTGCCCAAATGTTTGAGTTTTTGAGAATGCTTATTTTGTGCCATAAATATCTCTGCATTAGAAGGGAAAGGTGGGTTGTTTTTTTTGGGGGGGGGGGCATGTGGCAGAAGTGGACGCTTTCACCTCCTTCTCTTCTTCCTGTTCCTTTCTCATCTGTTCCAGGCGAACTTGCTCAGCCTCTTCTCTCTCCTGGACTTCTCTCTTCAAACACAAACACACCAACAGATTTAGAATTTCTCACATGGCAGTACCTTGACAATGGAGCTGAAATTATAAAAATACAAAAGAAAAAGAAACTAGTAGACCATAAACTGCTGTTCAAAAGACAGATATTGAGTCCAATTTCCTACAACACTGCTGGTGTGACATGGCCCAATGAAAAAGAAAAATGACAGAGACAACTGCATACATGGTTCTCAAATGATCTGTGTTCCACCAGAAAAGTTCATTTGTTTCTTATGTATTATTTCAGTAGTCATGCTTTTATTTTTACATGTACCTTTTTGCGATCAGCTTCTAGAGACAGACGGTACGCCTCATCCTGCTCTCTTTTCACCATCTCTCTTGCCTCTCGCTCATCCTGGATGGAGAGATTGAGAGAGAAAGGGGGGTAAATTTGTTTGACAGCATAATTCAAACTATGAAAGAACAAAAACATCTAAGCTGTGGCGTGGGGTGTGGGAGTACTGAATAGAGTAAAAGCATAATGTGGTTTGTGGTTCCATACAAACAGCACAAATGACAGTAGCACTCTGGGCCTGGGCTTCTTTTACCATAGCTGGGGCCTCTCTTATGTTCTCTCTCTCTCGCTCCCTGTCTCACTCTCATTAAATCTTTCTTCCTGTTTGAACAGCAGGAACGGGACAAGTGGCCTCTTTCGCTCTACCTGCTGCGGCTACAAGGTGTTTTGTGAACATCATGGGGATAAATAACCATTTCCATTGTGTCAGAAGCACACAGCCATTTGTTTCCACTGTTCTGCATGTCCGTACTGTACACCAGCCAGGATGTGGTAAAGTAGGCTGTATTTTGATGATCAGAAGGATAATGTGGAGCTCTGCGTAGGCTAAGGGCATTGTGATTGTTGCATTGAATCAGAAAATGTAAAGGATACACTTGTGCTTTTAGTCTATAATAGCTGACCACTGAAAAGAACCAGTAATAGAAAGTTGAAATGGACAAAAGAATCAAAAGTGAGTGCCTTCAACGTCCTGGTCCAGAGTCACTGCAATTATATCACATATTGGCTACTAAGAGTTATTTGTTTTTTCATTGCAACACTGCAATTTATGGAAATGTATTAGGAAATATAAACAACTGTAATCAAACTGCCCCTTTTCCCACATACTACTGTACTTAAATATATAGAATTTATCACCACTTCATATGTATTTGGTTTCCATGCTTTCCCCTTGTATAAACAGATGCATGTGCCAGGGACTAAAGCCTGTCTTCCTTTTTAAGAAGGCAAAAAGACCTGAAACTGCCAGTCTGCTGCTGATGCCAGCAGAAGGTACATATAACAACATGCGGTGAGTAGTCAGTCGGCTGCTAACCAGCAAGCTGGAACTCAGACAACCATGAGAATGAGCAGCGAGTCCTGGAGGCAGGTTTTAGTCAGAGTGCGGCCGTTCATCGAACGTTATCCCCAGGCAGACACAACAGTCACTGTCAGACTGGTATGTCTGAGTTGGTCACACGTCTATGGTCATGTCTGTGTCTTTACACAGGAAGACACGAGAAGAAAAACACAAAAGGGGAGAAAAACAGTACAGAGAAGGCAAGAAGATGGGGGGGGGGTGTTAAAATCCTCACATGTGAAGACTTTGAGTGCAAAGGCAAGCTTGACTTCACCCCAGACATGGGATGGATCCTGTCAGCTATAGGATATGCTAAAATTCCTGTGGTTATTAGGACTAATGATGAATAATTGCATCAGAGCATTGCGCTCTCAGCATCAGTCATAGGGTCTACTGCATTTATTTGTGACATTATCACAAGTCATCTTCCTCAACCTCTGAAAGGCCACGCCTGGGTAATTATCACACTTCACTCACTGTTATCGAGACAGATTCCATGTGCTCGCCCGACAGCTACGCTACCACCTCGTTTACACAAGCATAAAAAAATACCTTAACTACCAGACTCACACATCAAGCAAGATTTTGGACAGAGTGAAAAAAAATATAAAAGTGATAAGAACACTGTAATGATATCGTACACAAGGAAACAAAAACACATCAAAAATGAACTGAAAAATGGTGGTGTAGCGGTCTAAGCATCGGCTTTGTGTCGATGCAGTTGCCCACTGGGGACCGGGGTTCGCGCCTCGGTCTCGTCAGATTCGACTATGGCCAGACTCGACAAAGCAGCAATAATTGGCAACGCTGTCTTCGGGAGGGGGGCGGAGTCAGCTTGTGTTTGTCACATGAATGCGTCTCTGGGTGTGTCGGAAAAAGCAGTGGTTTGGCCTGGATTTGCCTTGTCACGAAGCGGCGAGGCGTCTCCTTCGAGACTGTCGGCCAAAGAGATGCAGTCGGCGAACGCATACAGTGCGAGGGTGGGTGCTTGAACTAAAATAGAGATTGATTGGCCACTAAATTGGGAGAAAAACGGAAAAACCAGAAATAAAAAAGAAAAAAAAAGAACTGAAAAATGAGAATTTGTGAAGGTTTAACAATAAACAAGGAGTTTATGAGAACATGACAACTCTAAATAAAGCTACCCCCCCCAGGAAAAAAAAAACTAAACTAAATTTAGATCGGATGTAGGTCTTCAAACAATGGTGACTTGAGAAACTCTGCTCAGCTGTCGCATTGGACATCAACACAGTGACGTAGAGACACACCTGCCAGAACATCAACAAGGGTGGCGATTTTTGTGATGCATGTAGAGTTGAGCACAGAGTTGTGGGACGTCAAAAAGCTCAGGAGCATTTCCAACTGTGTGTGGAGTCTTGCCATGTCCACGTCTCCTGTGCATTGATGGGTAATGCGTCAGGGATTGCGACCATAAGACCTTAAAGTGTGTGTGTGTGTGGGGGGGGGGGAGGTCTCATTGTCCTCCCTATTCCAGCGCCAGTGGTACAACTACGAAAAGATATAGTATCGATATGCAACACAGAAAATTGACTTGTGTGTTTGAATCGCTGATCTGACAACCCAAATTTGAACCCATAGTTCATGACTCATATCATCCTGAGGTGTGACTACTTGCTACAGTTTGTTGCTGCTAATTATTTTTCAAACTGTCATAAAATTGGAATGTTCAAAGCAAAGCTCAAGTTAAGTCAAAGTAATAGCAATAATAAAAATAAGGATAATAAGGAGAGAGATTAGCTGTCACTCAACATTCATCCACCCACCTGAAGAAGTCTAATTCTTGGGCTGTATGTGCGGCAACACTCATCATTTAACCAGTTCCCATGGCTGCTGTGCTCATAATCAGTAACCTTTACATCAGCATTGTTGAGATAGCGGAGGGGCTTTGACTGACCGTTTCACTGTGACATTTCTGATACGGGGTGACATAGGCCTACTATAGCTAAACAGGAGCCAAACAAGCAGCAGAAAAATGTTAGTGACAGGATGACCAAAAAGTATGGGAATGCTGGAGAGAGTGTAGGAGAAGGAGTAATCAGTCACAAACAGTACATACCAAATTGCTGATATAAATCTATGTGGGAAGCACAAATGATGTCTATACCAATGATCACAAATTCAACCTGCCTGACACACGCATTAGTTACTTAGCATAGACTTCGCAATTAATTGCAAATCCTAAAATGCTGTTCCTAGAGAGGAAATATATTACTGGTTGTGTTTGTAGCAGCCCAAAAAATATATCACCTCGAACTCTGGTTCACCTTTTGACTGAAAACAGATTCACAAGGAGACCGACAGCATGGCATGTTCGCTACAGTACTGTGTTTTCCAAAACCTGCTTGTATATGGGACAAAAACATATAGACAAGCACTCTATCTCTCGTTTGATGTTACTGAGTAAACATCTTTTTCAAGAGAGCGCTTTCTCTTTGTCTGCGGCAAAGACCAGAGTGGTTCAGGGGGTCAGGGACAGCAAGGGGACCTCCCTGTCCTACTGTCCCAGATTCCTGCCTCTGACATCAAAGACTAAGCACCACTGTTCCCTTACTTTCTTCTCTGTAGTGGAGCCCTCAGTGGTGTTTGTCCAGCTTCTATTGGATTAAAAGTGCTGGTCGACACAGAGCAGCATCGTGCTGCCTAAACACTGGAGTGAATGAGAGGAGTCTGTATCCTGCGCCTATTCATAGACCAAAGAGCATACTCACCACAGTCAACTGGAACTAAACGGGGATAGATGAATAATTGTGCTGTACCCATCGGTATGTGTTCTGGCTGTTCCTAGCAGTGTCTAGAACTTTTTTCCTGATGTGTCCCAATGTGTTGCCATTTAACTCTTCATTACACTAGGTCAGGAGACTCAACGACATGTTCCCCTGATCAGTGAACACATCTCATTCCCTCGTCATGTGAAATAAACTTGTAAACATTCTTGTTTTATTATTGCGGCAGTGGACATGCATAACCAATTCAGGTACTAAGATACAGCTAACTTGCAAAAGTTGCCAATGCCTTCTATGTTTGTTAGCATCACAAGGTTCTTAGTTCTCACCATTCAAAGTCTGCTGACAGCTGAGACAGAATGAGAAATAGTTAAACCATGCAAAGACTAAATCTGGTGGTTTGGATGTTGGCAGAGGACAGATGCAGATAGATGCTTCTATCATGATTTAACTCTTGAAGGCTGATCTCCAAATTAGTTTCTGAAACACCAATCATGGCTTCCATTGCAAGCTAATAAATTCAAGTCTTCTCTTTTACTTTCAGCCACAGTAGTGAATAACATTGAAACTAAATAAAACATAATACCCATAAATTCCCTGGTCACTTTTAAAATTTTATGGGCTAAGATCTTAGAATAGACTTCCTAAATGCAAGTACAAACTCCATCAGCCACAGGCAGATTTTGCTTTGTGGTCTGTCATAATTGTACATCTCTAAAACTTTGAGGCTAGGAGCCAAAAACGCCAGGAGCGACTGGATGTCAATATGAATATTTTACTATCCATTGGTCTGACGGCTTTTTTTTAATTTATTTTTACAAATTTGGTACAAGACAGAGATTGAGTGTATTGATAGAGGACTTTGTCTCAGGAATTTCTCACCTCGTCCTTGATGTCCTCTTGTTGCTGTGCTGTGAAGATTTCCACCGCTCCCATCAGCCTCATCATCAGCTCATCAACTGTCGTATTGCCTGATGTAGAATTTGGAAGAAAAAACAAACAAACAAGCAAAATAACTATAAAAACTCACACTGGATAATGTAGGTTATTTTATATACTGATAATTATTCCTTATATTGTGGAGGATATTATTACTGAATATAAGCAAGTACCTTGAATCACGTTTAAAACTTCATTGGATGTGCGTTTGCCCATGAGTATGAGGAGCAGGGGGAACTGGTCCGTCTTGTATGTCCGTATAGTCTGTGCCGCCATGCTGCCAAAGTGCCTTGTGCACATGGTGAGTAGTCTGGAAGGCACAGGAAGCAACCAGACAAAATCTATTTTTCACTTTATCTTGTGCATCATCTCATTGTTATTCTTGGAGCTTAACATATACTCCAGAGCGTGGAAGTTTACAAGAAAAAACTAGAAACAGAAAATACAAAGGCCATCACGCAATAATTCATAAATATGGTCTTTGATGAGATATGAAAAGAGGCACACGTTTCTTCATTTCATATACACAGCACAAAGGAGAAATGGGCAACAGACAGCATTAAGGACTTTAAGACCAAGTCTGCTTTTCCTTATTCCATCAGAGCGACACGCTGTCTAAACAGCATCCGTAGATGAATTAGTATTCCTCACCAGACACCCAGAACTGATAGGGCAAGAGAGGATTTCTTATTCCATTACAAAGACAGAACTTTTTAAATTAACAGTTCAGGGAAGGAAAAGGGTAGCAGCCAGGCGGGGCTCCTGCCGAGCTCCCTGTAAATGTCATAATATTAATGAATTGCTATAGACTGAATGCAAATATAGATTAGCTTCTTCTCCCGCCTTTTAATAAGATCTACTTTAATAACTGGCTAGTAAAATAGAGCAGTAATGGAATGGATGGTTGGATGAAAGCATGGCGGGTCAGAGAGAAACGGATGGATAGGGGACGTGGTCTGAGTGAGGGTGTAGCTAATTAAAAAACGAATGCAAAGTTGAGGGAGTGACTTGCAGACTTTTCAAACTGTGAAATGGAGGATTCCTGCTCATTGCCATACCAGCAGAATTGTGATTACACCAGACCAAGCAGCGACTGTGGACACTATGGTGAAAAAGGAGTAAGCTTCAAGGGACAGTTAAAGCTTTTACACAATGTCCTAAGCTAAATGAAGAATGAAGAGGCTTGTGGAATTTGATTTAAATGAAAGATATCCAAAATGTTGAACTAGGTGACCTATGTCTTGAAAAGGAAGGTTGGGTACCCCCAATTTCTGATGAGCATTTTGTCCCCAACACTTGACGTTGCAAAGGCCTAACCCCGGGCAGACTACAGAGGGAAACTCTAACCTGTAATGAAAGACCAGTGGACAATAGACACTACCTTGAAGTGTAACCCAATCTTAATTCCAGCATAACTTCCTTTGGTCCCTACCTAAAAGACCAAAGAGTCAGTCAACCACAGTGAAAATCATCATCACAACACAAGACAGCTTGATCCAGAAACACAAACTAAACCTCCCCTGTATCCATTGTCACAACAACTTATGAAAAATGCTGTAATCTGGACATTTTGGTGTCAATACAAATCCACTGAAAACAAGTACTGACACAACATCGATTGGAGCGGATGGGGGTGGGGGGTGCAGGGGGAGTCATGCTAACCCCCTTGCAGCAAAGGTGAGCAGTTCAGCACAGCCTCATCATCCATAACATAACGTGGCAAAGAATGCAGCCTAGCCTATGTGAGCCCCGTGGCTCTGACCAAACAGAATCTTCTAGAAGGAGGTGATTCCACAGCAGAGGAAACACCTGTGCAGTGTTTCTACACCTCCAAACTAACATGAACCTGTGGAACTTGCAACTGCTGTGAGCTTCAACTTTTGGTTGGTTGGCTAATGTGACTGACAGGTTCTAATTTGTTACCCATCCCCTCCCTCCCGGGCTTACTGCATATCCAGGTAGCTAAACTAGTTAATGTTTCATTGGACTGTCAACCCTAATTTATCTTCATCAAGCCAGTGCGTGTGGATGTGAGGTGACTGGTTGGGCCTACTATTCGCTTCAGTGAATGGCTGATGGGTCGGGCTAGTACAGTAGTACCGCTGGGGATATTTTTGCCAGCCATCCATATGAGAATATCTGTATGGGAACCGGATGCTTTGCTTGCTCACTTTGTTGCACTCACTTTGTTTCAGGAAACAGACATGTTTTAATATGAAAATGACATTTTTTCCGCTACTTAAACAGTAATTATGTTTTCATCTCTGTGGAAGTCACAGAAACCAAGTCAAGTGTAAAGTACAGGTGTCCCTTGCTCTCTTAGCTGTTAAAACTTTGAGTTTCACTTCAAGGTTGTCTTAAAGGACATGTGTATGTATATACACCATCTGCACTATCAAACAGATGGGAGATTTGACATGGATGTGAACTCAGTGCAACAGAAGTACATGTCCAGACAAGTTAGAGCTACAATAACAACCACTGTTGCTGGCCAATTTACACATGGTACTGATAGAAAGAGTAAGTGGAATGTTTCAGTGTTCACATATCTCCATGTGATGTACACACAATTATTTTATTTAGGTTAGCATGGTCACATATAGGGGACATTTTAAAAAGGAACATAACACTGGCAATGATTTAAGAGTTTCAATGTGGATTTATCGGGTGGTTGTTTCAATGTGTGCTGTGCCGTAAGACACCATGTACCACGTCTGTGTGACATATCGGAGGCATTTCCCATGGGTGAAAATTACACTGGCATGTGATCAGCAGAAATGCTTTTATGCATAATTAATCATTTAAACTAGGAGGACTGTGAGAATACAGAGAAGCAATCCAACTGGAGCATTCCAATAGCAGCAGGTTCATTTAACACACACACATGCGCACACACGCGCACATTCATTCACGCACGCACGCACGCACGCACGCACGCACGCACGCGCACGCACGCACACACACACACACACACACACACACACACAAACAAGGAATTGGGATACCTTCTTAACAGGCTCTGTGACTGATGCCAATCACCAGTCACTCTGGATCAACCAGGGAGCGTGAGAATGTGGACAAAAAGTGTGTGTGTGTGTGTGTGTGTGTGTAGAGTGCACGTGTGCATGCATGCGTTAGCAGCGAAGCTGTGAGTGGCTGTGTGGGATGAAAGGCTCCAGATGTTGCCTTCCTTTTCAATGCGTAATAAAAAGACTCAGCTGGGGCAAAAAGCAAAGGAGGCGAACAGGTGAAGGAGAGAAAGGAGATTGGAATGAGCGAAGGAGAGAATATCCCTAAAGGAAATAATGGAGGGGCGAGGTCAGCGTGTTAGAGTCTTTTTTGAACGCGTTCTACAGCGGAGTGTGGGGGTGGGGGGGCTTAACTATGGTGGCTCAGGGAGAGAGAGGGAGAACAGAGAAAGAAAGAATTAAAGAGAAAGAAATAAAGAAAAAGAGGGAGAGAGATGTGAAAGATACAAGGGTCACCAAGATGGGAGTGAGAGAGTGAGACAGAGGGAGAGCTGGGGCTTGGCTCAAATTTAGCTTTATCAAACCTCAATATGACTTTAGTTCATTCCTCTCCGCAGATAAACACTTTAACCCGTGTTGGATTTAATTCATTAAATGTCTGTCATACAGGTAAACCGCATCAATTTTATTTATTTATTTATTTTACCGTCACTACTGAACCAAATCGGTCAAATCCTGGAAGTTGCATATATTAGGGTTTTAGCACAGACAGGTCCGCAGGCAGGCAGAGAGATAGAGATGTTTAGAGTTTAGGGAAGCCCCTCATCTGCCAATGACCCTAAATTCAGACAGATTAGCCAAGACTGCCCAATCAGGGGCCTCATAGACCAAACACAACGCCTTTTGTTAACATGCACCCCCTTCAAAGTAGAGTCTGAAGTGGAAGAAAGAGCGAAGGAGAGAGCGAGGACAAGAGAGAGAGGGGGGGTGTAAAAGGTAGAGTGGGGGCTGAACGCCAGAAATTAAGACATCTCTACAGCTTTTCAAAGCTGCCCAGATATGGGCAGATACTTGGCAATGTGAAAAATCAAATCAACCACAACTGCTTTTTACAATGCTTTTGAAAAGTAGGACAGTAGTACTGTAGAGCGTATTTGAGAGAGAAAGGCACTATTGACAGGATATTACCCATCATGTTGTTCTCAGAAGCCAATGGCCCTAAATGCTTGTAAGTTGAGGGCCTACTGAAGAGATAGGACTGCACAACTCTGAAAAAAATGCTGACATTGTAATTACTTAATCACAAGCGGCTGCATTGTCTTCCAGGTGTTTTGCAGTTTTCTTTAATGGCATATTTGAGTGCTTTACAGAGTCCATGGCTCATTAATAAAGTTGCATGTTAGAGAAAATCTTGAAATAAATCCGACTTATTTCACTATGTTTCATATGTCTTGAGTTTTTTTTTTGTTTTTTTTTTTGATAGTAAAAGTTTTTTTTAATTTGGAAAATAAAACCTAAGAATTTATTGAATTGAAAAGAAATCATAAAAAGTAGAGCTAGGTCTAACTGAAATATGTAGAAAATATAAAGAGAATTTTACAAACAAAAAAAAAGGGGGGGGGGACAAAGGAAATACCATAGTTTTGATCAAATCATGCATCTCTAATCACGGAAGGGCCACAAGAGGGCAGGTGCTGGTACCTGGCTTTGTTAGCTTCTTTAGTGACGTCCCAGGCCCATGTTATGAAGTTCTGGCTCAGATAGGAGACGATGGAGTCGGCACACATCATCTGGGAGCAGAACACGTTGCTGAGGACACTCTCGTCATTGTGGAGGTAGATGGCCATGAGCTTTCTCTGTGAGAGGCAAGGAGGGGCGAAAGACAGAAACAGGAGAGCTTAGCAACGCAAAGATGTGATGTCAATATATCAGGGTTTCGCCTGGGACGTTTGCTCTGGCAGGGTGGACATGGCCGCTGACACATTTTAAAGCATGACTCCTAAACCCGCGGAGGAACAGAACAAAAATGAGGTTTGTTGTTGGACAAATATTTGCAGTAAATTGTATTGTTGGCAGTTTACAGAGAAGTATATTGCCAAAGCCTCTTTAACACAAAACTCAGAAGGAAAGTCAGTTTCTCTGTTGTTATTTTTATCCTGTTCCATCCATAGGGACATACTGGTTGGGGAAAAAAATAGGAAGGAAAACTGAAGAGAAAGGCAGGAGGAAAACCAGCAGGGAATGTGCAATCTCACAATATGAAGGAGCAGGATTTGTGTTTAAAAAACACAGACATTCTGTCCAGCATTTGTCAGCGATTTCTGGAGCCCAAGCAAGAGCCTCATCACTGGAGAAACATTTCCACAGCACCCGACCATAGAATCACACGAGAGACCATTAGGACTGATGGCAGCGGATCCTCGGTACACCAAGGCAAGGCCACAACTGGTAAAAAGAGCAAATACCACATGAAATCAAATGGGGTGTGGCGTAAATAAAACTTCTCTTGGTCCGAGCTATGAAGAAAACAAAACATACAAATCACTCTATTTATTTTATACCAAATGCCAGCAGCCTGCTCAGGTTAGCAAGCGGCAGGGCCAGACAATATTGACGAAGCTCCAAATCCAAGGATATTGACACCATCATATAAGCCAGGCAGATTCTCCCTGCTGACAAACTAATTAAAAAACAAACACACCCACAAACATGAAAGGTTCCAAGGGATGATGTTTGAAATAATGCTCCTTAAATTGCATGTCACTTCTCCCCCCCCCCTTCTCTCTCACACACACACACACACACACACACACACACACACATATATATAGCCTTTTTTTTTCCAGAACCCAGACCGGAATACACACACACACACACACACACACACACACACACACACACACACACACACACAAACAAACGTGTATTCTCTCTTCCCCTCTATATATACATATAACTTTGTTAAAAGAAACACTCAATGGTAGGGAAAGTGTTCAACAAGTAAGGAGAAAAAATAATCCAGTAAGTCAAGTGAATTCCTTATGAGACAGTACAAGCCTGTTTCATGCCATAAGCAATCATCAGCTGTCCCCTATAGCTCTCATCTTCAGCCGCTTTTCCAGGGTTAGGTCACGGTGGCAGCAAGCTAAGTAGGGCACTCCAGACGTCCCTCTCCCCAGCAACACCCCCCAGCTCCTCCTGGGGGATCCCAAGGCATTCCCAGGCCAGATTGGACATGTAGTCCCTCCAGCGAGTTCTAAAACACTCTAGGCCAGCGAAGAGTAAGATCATGCCCTGTATGTGTCTGCCGGTTACCAAAGTAAACATATTCCTAGTTTACCAATTACCTTGGTCTCACTATTTCATTCTTTGAGGTTATTACATCTGGCCTAGAGTGTTTTAGAACTCGCTGGAGTTCTAAAACACATATCTTGCTAATCACATTTGGACTTCCTCAAACAGTCTGTACATTCCACAACATTCATCGCGCTATTTGCATGAGTAAAAAAGTGCGAAAAGGAGCCAGTTGTCCCCTCT